>NW_007259878.1:5487-25125 GCF_000164805.1 Carlito syrichta
CAGCCTCCCAAAGGCGCGGGATTACAGGCTGAGCCACTGAGCCCGGCTAATAGTTGTATTTTTGAGCTGATTATTTTTTAGTACATGCTTGACAAGCCATGTATAGTATGGTTTATTGTAATTCTAATTGCTCATTAGAGACATTCTGTATTAAGGTTTAACAAAGTGGACTATTTCTAAATGATGTATAAATTAAATTGTTTAATA
Source organism: Carlito syrichta (assembly GCF_000164805.1). Taxonomy (NCBI): domain Eukaryota; kingdom Metazoa; phylum Chordata; class Mammalia; order Primates; family Tarsiidae; genus Carlito; species Carlito syrichta. The sequence continues at coordinate 5,695 of NW_007259878.1, forward strand.
TTGTGGCGCATACCTGTAGTTCCAGCTACTTGGAAGGCTGAAGCGGAAGGATCGTCTGAGCCCAGCATGTCAAGACTGCAATGGCCATGAGCGTGCCATTGCACTCCAGCCTGGGTAGCAGAGTGAGACTCCAACTCAAAAAAAATTAAAAATAAAATGAAAATAAAAACCTTTAGAGGAACATAACTTTGTAGAAACAGAGTTTGAAACCTAGGGCAAGATACTTATTTCAAGCTATTTGAAATGCAGTTAAATTTTATTACAAGCTGGGCTCAGTGGCGCAGCCTGTAATCCCGCGCCTTTGGGAGGCTGAGGTGAGTGGATTGCCTGAGCCTGCGGGTTTGAGACCCTCCTGAGCAGCGAGACCTCATCTCTACAATAAATCAAAAAATCAGCCGGGCGTGGTAGCGCATGCCTGTAATTCTGGCTGCTTGGAAGGCTGAGGCGGAAGGATTGCCGGAGCCCAGCAGGTCGAGGCTGTGGTTGCCGGAAGCAGCCACTGCACTCCGGTCTGGGCAACAGAGTGAGACTCCAACTCAAAACAAAAAACAAAACAAAACAAAATTTTATTACAATAGAAGAATTTGAATAGTTCTTTGTCTAATGGATTTTTTTTTTTTTAGTTGGATTCTCACTCTGTCACTCAGGCTGAAGTGCAGTGGCACACTCATGGGCACCCCAGTGTCGACCTGCTGGGCTCCAGCAATCCTTCCCCTTCAGCCTTTCAAGTAGCCGGAGCTACAGGCGTGTGCTACCTCCTCGCCTGGCTAATTTTTTATTTATTGTAGGTACGAAGTCTTGCCAAGTTGCTTGGGCTGGTCTTGAACCCATGAGCTCAGGCAGTCCACTTACCTTGGCCTCCCAAAGTGCTGGGATTACAGACTTAGCCACTGAGCCCGGCCTGTCTAATGAAATTTTATTTAATTTTTTGGATCCTTAAGAAATAACAATTTTATTATCTTATTATTTTATCATATAGTATTTGTTACTTATTTAAAATTATTAATATCACTAATATTTATTAATAACATGAATACTAGCTATTATGATTAACACATTAACATTTTATTCCATGCAGTGCCTGACATAATAAGCATTAAAAGCATTATTGTAATAATTACTCTTACATGGTGTGTGTCGGGTAAGCTTTTTTTCTTTTTTTTTTTGAGTTGGAGTCTCACTCTATCACCCAGACTAGAGTGCAGTGGCCACTCCCGGACACTGCAGCCTCAACCTGCTGGGCTCCGGTGATCCTTCCGCCTCACCCTTCCAAGTAGCTGGAACTACAGGCGTGTGCTACCACACCCGGCTAATTTCTTGATTTATTGTAGAGATGAGGTCTCGCCAAGTTGCCCAGGCTGGTCTCGGACCCAGGGCTCAGGCAGTCCACTCACCTCAGTCTCACAAAGGCACAGAATTACAGGCTGAGCCACCAAGCCCGGCAGCTTTTTTTTTTTTTTTTTTTAGTCAGTCTCACTCTGTCCAGGCTGGAATGCAGTGGCACATTCATGGTCACCAAGCCTCAACCTGCTGGGCTAAGGTGGTCCTTCCAACTCAGCCTTCAAGTAGCTAGAACCACAGGTGCGCACCAATGTGCACAACTAATTATTTTCTTTATTGTAGAGATGAGGTCTCACCAAGTTGCCCAGACTGGTCTCGAACCCCTGGGTTTAGGCAGTCCTCTCGCCTTTGCCTCCCAAAGTGCTGGGATTACAGATGCAAGCCACCATGCCTGGCCTGTGCTAAACTCTTTATGTACATGATCTCATTTACTCTTACAACAGCTCTATAAAGTAGGTATGTTTTTCCTAGTTCTACATATGAGAAACTGGAGTCTCCAGTAGTTAAATAATTTGCTTAAGAAACAGGCAGGGCCAAGCTCGGTGGCTCAGCCTATAATCCCAGCACTTTGGGAGGCCAAGGTGAGTGGATTGCCTGAGCCTGCGGGTTTGATACCGGTCCAGGCAGCTTGACAAGACCTCGTCTCTATAATAAATCAAAATTAGCCAGCCGTGGTAGCACGCGCCTGTAGTTCCAGCTACTTGAGGCTGAGGCAGAAGGATCGCCAGAGCCCAGCAGGTTGACGCTGGGATGTCTGTGAGTGTGCCACTGCACTCCAGCCTGGGCGACAGAGTGAGACTCCAACTCAAAAAAAAACAAGAAACAGGCATAACTAAAATTTAGGCCAGTGTTCATTGCCATGATTTCTGGTACTTAACCTTGCTCTTACTCATTAGTGTGTAATCTGATCTGAATAGCAAAATGAGTACAGTAATTCCTCTGTTAAAGTTGTCTATAGAGTCTTAGAAACGGCTACTTTAAGTCAAGTGCAGTGACTTATGCCTGTAATCCTGTCACTTTGGGAGGCTAGGGCAGGAGTATCACTTGAGTCTAGCAGTTCAAGACCAGCCTATGCAATGTAACAAGACCTTGTTTCTATAAAAAAAATTAGCTGGATGTGGTGGTGTGCACCTGTAGTCCCAATTACTTCAGAGGGTAAACAGGGAAGATTTCCTGAGCCCTGGAGGTCAAGACTGCTGTGAGCCATGATTGTGCTGTTGCGCTCCAACCTGGGTGACAGAGTGAGACCAGACTCAAAAGAAAGAAACTGCTACTTTAATTGAAAGGACACACAGCAGGTCTTCAAGGAACATCATTTCATTCAGTGTCTTTTAATTTTTATACTTTTTTTTAAGGGACGATGTCTTACTGTGTTGTCTGGGATGGTCTTGAATTCCTAGCCTCAAGCTATCCTCTCTACTAGCTGGGATTATAGGTGAGCCACTGTGTATGGCATCTCTTTTCTCTCTCCTCTCTCCTCTCTCCTCTCTCCTCTCTCCTCTCTTCTCTCTTCTCTCTTCTCTTTGACAGGGTCTTGCTCTGCCACCCAAACTAGAGTTCCGTGGTGAAATCACAGCTCACTGCAATCTTGAACTCCTGGGCTCAAGTGATCCTCCTGCTTCAGCCTCCCAATTAACTGGGATCACAGACATAACCACTGTGCCTGGCTAGTTTTTATTTTTTTTTGTAGAGACGGCATCTTGCTCTGGCTGGTCTCGAGCTCCTGGCCTCAAGTTATTCTCCTGCCTCAGCCTCCCAAAGTGCTGGGATTAGAGGCATGAGCCACCCGTGTTCAGCCTCAATATCTTTTCATTCAATGTCATTTTTAATAGTGTTGGAGAAAAAAAAATTGTTTTGTGATACATCCTTTAGCTTACTGCAGTTTTTAAGAACCTACAACATTAAGTAAGGACTTACTGTAATTCCTAGAATTATTTCTTAATTAATAGCATGCCTTTTCTGTTTAGTAGCTTTCTTAGACATTTTACATTTATTTCTACTGGGACATCGTTGGAACAAAGTCAAAATTTGGTAAAGCCATTCACTGTTTACTAAACCTGAATCTTAAGAATAGAGATATAATACAGCTTTGCAATTTGGTCTGTCAAATATGATAAGCATATATATGTTAAACTTCATCTTTTTTTTTTTTTGAGTTGGAATCTCACTCTGTCGCCCAGGCTGAAATACAGTGGCACTCTCATGGCCACCGCATCCTCAACATCCTGGACTCAGGCTGTCCTTTCACCTCAGCCTTCTAAGTAGCTGGAACTACAGGCACATGCCATCACGCCCAGCTAATTTTTCTTGACTTATTTTAGAGATGAGATATCACCAATTGCCCAGGCTGGTCTCAAACTCGTGAACTGAGACAGTCCTCTCATCTCTGCCTCCCAAAATGCTGGGATTATAGGCATGAGCCATTGTGCCCAGCCAAACTTCATTATTTTATTTTATTTTTTTTTGAGTTGGAGTCTAACTCTGTCACCCAGACTAGAGTGCAGTGGCTGCTCCCGGCCACCACAGCCTCAACCTGCTGGGCTCCAACTATCCTTCCACCTCAGACTTCCAAGTAGCCGGAATTACAGGCATGCGCTACCACGCCTGGCTGATTTTTTTGATTTATTGTAGAGATGAGGTCTCACTACCCAGGCAGGTCTCGAACCCGCGGGCTCAGGCAATCCACTCACCTCAACCTCCCAAAGGCGCGGGATTACAGGCTGAGCCACCAAGCCCGGCTAAACTTCATTATTTTTAACGCATTTACTTTTTATACAATTATGTAGCAATGCTACATTCTATTTCTCTCTTCTTGTTGTATACTTATAAAATTCAAACACATCATATTTTATATAATATTGATCGATGCCTTTTGGAAACAATATGTGATATTTATCCACATAACCTGAGTGTAGGTTCAAACTTTCTTATTAGGTACACATGTGACTTTGAGGAAATTATTTAACTTCAGCAGTCCTCATTCCTTCATCTGTAAAGTAAGAATGATAATTCTACCTACATCATAGGATCGTAATAAAGGTTAAAGGAGATATTTGATGTAAAGTATTCCACACAGTGCCCGACATAAGACCCCATGTCTATTAAAAGAAGTGATAATTGCACCACTACACTCCAGCCTGGGCAACAGAGGGAGACCTTGTCTCTAAACAAAAAAAAGAAAATATTACATTTCTATAATCTGCATGAATTCTATGATTTAATGTATGGAAAAATTAAAAGTAGGAAAATAGAAATTGCATATAGAGCTGTAAACCATACTTTACAGAAATTTGTAGTAAAAGAGAACCTCTCTGTTTTCATCAAAAAGCATATTGGTAAATGGTTAATGTTTTTCTTCTGTTTTATATTCTTCACAGAAAATTTGTGGAAAGGGAACTGTTCAAGCCTGACGAGGTACCTGAAAGACATAATTTATCTTTTTTTCCAACTGTAAATGATATAAAAAATCACATCCATGAAGTACAGCAATCCTTGAGAAATGGAGATACAGTATATAACCCAGAGATTATTCCAGCAACGGTATGATTACAACCACAGTTCCTTATTTAATATTGAATCTTTCTTAGCTTCTATTAATTGACATAATGAGGATAGTTACCATTAGACCATCTGAATAACTGTGATAGTAGAAAAAATAATGGCATCTTTTTCTTAAAATGTAAATACTATCAGATAACAGCTTGACTAAAATTTTTTTATTATTCTCACAAGAAGAAAAATCAGTGAATTCTTAACTCTGACTATAATAAAATGACTTTTAAATCAGCACAATTTTTCTCTGTAAAAATTATATCTTTATTTAACAGACATTTATTAAGCACATGCTGTGTATGAATTCCCATATTTTAAATAGATGGGCAAATTTAAATAGAATTATTCACTCTTGACCACTCAAAATCATGATGTTCCTTATGCCATCTGTGGATATTAGTTTTACCTCATACTTTTAGGCAGGAAATACAGGGATTTGAGGTGGTTTCTGCCTGAATGTTAGTCATTTCTATGAAAATTTCACCTGCTTTGAAGAGATAACTATAATTACCCACCAGAAACTACTAATTATAATACAGGCAGTGATTTTGCATAAAAACCTAAAAAGCAGTAGCCTTTGCTCTCCTAACTTTTCCTGTCCAAATTCAGTAACTGAATAGATTTTGTATTTTTTTTAAGCTAGGACTGCTATTCATAATTCATAATTACTCACTCTAAGGGTTAGCAGTAGTCTTTGTCATCTACACTTGCTATCCAAATTCTTAATATATGTGAATAATGAAATATATTTTTGCTTGAATGTGAACAGGTGAAGAGAATTATTGCAGAATAAAGCATATTTACATTTTCAATAAAATATGACAGTTACACTGATGTTTTAAGATACTTATTTTAATATAAATGCTTTATTTTTACTGAAATAAATGTTCCCATTTCAGCTTCAGTGGACTACAGACAGTGGGAATATTCTTAAAGAGGCTGTTACAGTTACCTTTGCAGAAGGTAGGTTATCTTGAATACCTTTAAAATATAAAATCAGGTCAGGCTTAGTGTCTCAGCCTATAACCCCAGCACTTTGGGAGGGCGAGGCAAGTGGATTGCCTTAGCCTGTGGGTTTGAGACCAGCCCAGGCAACTTGGCGAGACTTGTCTCTACAATAAAATAAAAAATAACCAGGCATGGTAGTGCACGTCTGTAGTTCTGTTCCGACTACTCAGAAGGCTGAGGTGGAAGGATTGCCAGAGCCCAGCAGGCCGACGTTGGAGTGGCTGTGAATGTGTATGCCACTGCACTCTATCCAGCCTGGGCTAAGGAGTGAGACTCCAACTAAGGAGTTGGAGTCTCACTCCTTAGCATATATATGTATGTATGTATGTATGTATGTATATAAAATCAGTGTTAAAAATGGAACAGACTGGACAACCCCTATGGGTCCCCTACCACTGTGGGAGCTTTTCTGTCCTCTCAATAAATCTTTCTTTTAAAAAAAAACGGAACAAACTTAAGATATTATCAGCTAGGCATAGTGGTTCATGCTTGTAATCCCAACACTTTGGGATGCTGAGACAGGAGGATTGCATAAGGCCAGGAGTGCAAGACCATCCTGGACAACTTAGCAACTTGTCTCTACCAAGACAAAAACAAAAAACGAATTAGCCTGGCATGGATCACTTAAGCTCTGGAATTTGAGGTTATAATGAGCTATGGTTGCACCACTGCAATTCAGCCCAGACAAAGTGAGATCCTGTCTCTAAAAAAAATTTTTTTTAGTGTCTTATCTAATTTTATAGGCAAGGAAACCAGGACCCAAAGAGGGAAGAGCAACTATGTTAGGGTTTATCAAAATATTTCTCACTATTTAAATTTCCTCTTCTCAGCTTTTATGCTTTTTTTATGAACTGAAATTTCTAAGCTGATTGCTAGCACAGTGAATTGTGGCTGACTTACCAGAAGGCTAATTCCAGTAGTAATAACCATAAAATTACCTTGATATGGGAACTATTGTCTATTTTGTATGGTTTGCTTTTTCTCATCTGTTCTTTTTTATTGCTATTTTTCTTACTATTCCAGTCTTATTTCAATCTTTTTGCATATGTTCTCTCTTCTGGAAATTTATTTTCTTTTTTTTTTTGAGTTGGAGTCTCACTCTGTCGCCCAGACTGGAGTGCGGTGGCCGCTCCCGGCCACCACAGCCTCGACCTGCTGGGCTCCGGCGATTCTTCCGCCTCAGCCTTCCAAGTAGCCCTGATTTCAGGCATGCGCTACCACGCCCGGCTGATTTTTTTATTTATTGTAGAGGTGAGGTCTCGCTGCCCAGGCAGGTCTCGAACCCACAGGCTCAGGCAATCCACTCACCTCAGCTTCCCAGGCTAAGCCACCGAGCCCGGCTGGAAATTTATTTTCTACATGGCAACCTTCTCTTACTCTTCAAATAACAATCTCTTTGGTTTCAAGTGCTCTCTTAACTTTAGCCCCTATATAAAGTTAGCTGTTTATTCTTTTGTATTTAATATGATAACCTTTTGTTGATGTGTCTGTATTTTTCATAATGATTCAAGCCTTTCAGGGACAAGGATTGTATTTTTGTTGTTGTTGTTGTTTTTGTTTGTTTGTTTTGGGTTTTTTTGAGTTGGATTCTCACTCTGTTGCCCCGACTGGAGTGCAGTGGCACACTCCTGGCCACCAGTGATCCTTCCGCCTCAGCCTTCCAAGTAGCTGGAATTGCAGGCGTGCGCTACCACACCCGACTAGTTTTTGATTTTATTGTAGACACAAGGTCTCGCCAAGTTGCCCTGGCAGGTGTCGAACCCGCGTACTCAGGCAGTCCACTCACCTTGGTCTCCCAAAGTGCTGGGATTACAGATTGAGCCACCGAGCCTGGCCGAAGGATTGTATTTTATTCAAATTACTATAGTGAGTGCATGTTCAAATTAATGAACCTAGCACCTAGCATGGTGCCTGCTAAAAAGTTTACACCTAATTAAATTATCTAAAATCAATTAATAGCTGTATATAATAATAGCAAAATATTTTTTTTTATTCTTCCACGTACTTAACCTTTAATAAGAGTCACTTTGCCTACAGAATAGGTTTCAAATTCATAGTGTTATTCATTTATCCTGCACATATTTCGCTCACTGTGCTCAATGATGAGCACAGAAAAGAATGGATAAGTTTCCTGCCGTATGGAACTTAAAGTTTAGCAAGCGAAAAAAAGCACATTAAATAAATATATACTGCCGGGCATGGTGGCTCATACCTGTAATCCCAGCACTTTGGGAGGCTGAGACAAGATGATTGCCTGATCCCATGGGTTTGAGATCAGCCTGGGCTAGAGTGCAGTGGCACGCTCATGGGTATCACATACTCCACCTCCTGGGCTCAGGAAATCCTTCTGCCTCAGCCTTCCAAGTAGTTGGAGCCACAGGTATGTGCCACTACGCCCAACTAGTTTTTGATTTATCGTAGAGACAAGGTCTAGCCATATTGCCCAGGCTGGTCTCAAACCCCTGGACTCAGGCACTACTCTCGTCTCTGCTTCCTAAAGTGCTGGGATTACAGGTGTGACCCACCACCCCTGATTTAAGAGTTATTTTTTTTAAGTAGACTTCAAAGACCTTGGTTACTGATTGACTAGGTATGGGAAGTGTTAGGGCATGCTCCCAGCGGGGCCACTGGAATGTTAGGGCAGGCCCACTTGGGGTGTAGGGTGTCTGGTGTGCAATCCAGTGCTGCATGAAAGATGCAAAGAATTGCACAGAAGTTATATTAGAAAGTATAGTTTTTTAAAAAAGTAAATTAGAGAGAGAGAGAAAGAGAAAGAGGAGACTCAGCTCCCCAAGGTAGGGAAGGGAACCAAAGCCAAGAAACATGGTGATGACCATAGCTCAAAGAGCACATGGCCACACCAGAATCTAGTAAGGCAGTGGCAAAATGACTGCTCGTGGTTGAGTCCTTTTAACCATTTCCCTTGGATGGGGTAAGGTCATTAAAGTGATTGTGTGGTGGTCTGTTGCACGTTATCACAAAGGGGCAGGTAAGCGCAGGTACTGATGTCAGGTGGTGGACAGCAGGCATATGGGTGGGTTAGTCACATGATTGCTGCCATGGTGGTATGCTATTTGGGAGACAAGAGGAAGCATTTTTCCTGCAAGAGACTTGTCAGACATTTCCAATAGACAAACTCGACCAAAGGTAGTCTATTATCATTTCTATGGTTCTGTCCTTGTCTTGCATCTAATGGAGATTTGCCAAGGTGTGGGGTAGGCTGCCAGTTTGACTTGTGATAGAATGTCTAAAGACTTCCTAAAACCTGTCTATTGGAAATGTATCTATCTATGTCTAACCTGTGCTAGATTCAGAGCATGTTGGGGTAAAATCTAAGCAAAAATTGCTATGCTGAAGCAAAAGGACTAAACTAAGAATAAACTAAGTTTATTCTAGGTTTTTCTAGGTACCTCCATTCAGGGAATAATCTCTGAATTTCTGCCATGAGTAACTGACTGATAGTGGCATTTACTGAGCTCAGCAACATTGGCAAAAGAATAAGGCATTGGTGGGGCAAAGGAGAGAGTAAAGGGCATAAGATCAGATGTGGAAAGCTTGAATATCAATGGAGTGTATTGGGAAGAAGCCATATTGGGACAGTTGAAGAGTAAATGGAAGATAAGTGAAGGAATAGAGACAGTGTGGACCACTTTTTCAAGAACTTCGCAATGAAGGCAGTGTAAGGTTGAGAGAAGTTATTTTAAGACATTAGAAAACTGAAGAGATAGATGAAGATGAACATGGTGATGAGAAGCTGAAGAAATTTCTCTATTGGCTTCTCTTTTCTCTTTAAGTAAGATTTCTATGAATGAAAAAAAGTTCTCAGGAAGAGTTGGTTCAATTCATTTGCTTCTTGGACTCAATTAATTTACCGGAGTGGCTCTCAGAACTCAGGAAAACTCTTACTTACAATTACTGGTTTGTTCTGAAGGATATTATAAAAGATAGGTTTCACACATCTAGAGAAGTTTAGGTATAGTTTAGCCTTATAACATGAGAGTGGACTAGATTAGAATAACAGGTAAAGAATCTTTCAAGAAAAAAAAATACAGTTGTCCCTCTCTATCTGTGACTTCTGCAACCATGGAGTCAACCTGCAACCATGGAGTCAACCAATCACAGATCAAAAATATTTTTAAATTATAAAATTATATAATATAATTAAATTACATTTAATTATATATTAATATAATTAAATTACATTTAATTATATATTAATATAATTAAATTATATTGGTAAATATGTTACCAATATAGTATAACAACTATCTACATGGTGTTTACATTGTGTTAGGTATTATAAATTATCAAGAGAGGATTAAAGTAAACGAGAGGATATGCTTAGGTTATATGCAAATACTATGCCATTTTGTATCAGGGTCTTGAGGGTCCATATATTTTTGGTATCTGAGGGAGGACCTGGAAGCAATCTCCCATGAATACAGAGGGACAAGTGTATTCCTAGATCCCATCCTAGATCTACTGGATTAAAATTGAAATTCCTGAACCTAGGAATCTATATACTTTTTAAGTTCCCTTAAAGATTCTCATAATCTGCCAGGTTCTGCAAATGGTGGACTTGATGACTTCTTGAAGTCCTTTGCAAAACTTTGACCTTAATTCCTATTCCAGTTCTGATAGAAAAAGTTGTAATAAAGTATATTATAAAGTATAATAGAAGTCATACAAATTATTTTGTTTTGATAGTTTATTTTTTTACATAATTTAGGAAATTCACCAGGAGAAGCAGTTACAAACAAAGTGGAAGCAAATCAGAAAGGGGTTTCTTTGTCTCCAGAGCCAACCCATTTGCTCTCCTCACTTTCCTCATTTCAGCCCAAAATATTTACACAACTGCAGGTAAGTATCCAATGAAGTGGCCAGACTTGAGGCCCTTTTCTTTATTCCGCAATCTCTCCTCTTCTTCTAGGGATTTTAGAGAATTGTTATAAAATTATAATAATGAACAAGTATGTGTTCATTATTAATTTCTTGACCTCTTTGTCCCTTGATTTAAGATAATTCAAACAGTATGTTTTGAAAAAGTTTGAGGTTGACTATGAATGCAATAAATTTAGTTGTACTACTTTTCTCTTTGTTCTTGTTTCTGTCCTCACTTAATATTTTTTAGTAATACTCATTTTATTTCTTCCAATTTTTTGCCAAAAGTAGAATATATCCTAAGAAATATCATACATAGTAAATTCAAATATTTTGATGTAACATTTTTTGGTTTAAAAGGGTTTGCAGTTGCAACCAACGTTCACCTCTCCTGATGGATCACCAGCTCTGATATCAGTAAATAACCAGCCCTCCTCCAGTCCTTCAAGACTTCTGGATTCAATAGGAAATGCTATAATTGATAATCATTCTCTAATGCTTGATCAAAGTCATAGCCTTCAAACAGATACATGCCTAACCCAGAACAATAGTACTGCCTCTGCCATGGGTAACGTTCCAGGACCGAATCAAAATCTAGTTGCAATGGACCAGCTGGTGGAAGTTGGAGATGTTGAGGATACAGGAAACCTGGAAGGAACTGTTCATCAGATTCTGTTGGGAGATGTGCAGACCATCCCAATACGGATTATAGGCAACCACCCAGGTCTTAGTAAGTTAAAATCAAGTTATGATTTTTTTTATCCTTTATGGACTATCATCACTGTATCACGCTACACATAAAACTATCATTTCTGCCTTGTGGGTTTATAATATTATATAAATCAAGCAAAATTTTGATAGAAAGGGAGGAAATGTTGTTAGTCAGCCTGATATCCCGCGCCTTTGGGAGGCTGAAGTGAGTGAACTGCCTGAGCCCGCAGGTTCGAGACCCGCCTGGGCAGCGAGACCTCATCTCTACAATAAATCAAAAAATCAGCCGGGCGTGGTAGCACATGCCTGTAATTCCGGCTACTTGGAAGGCTGAGGCGGAAGGATCGCCGGAGCCCAGCGGGTCGAGGCTGCGGTGGTCGGGAGCGGCCACTGCGCTCCAGTCTGGGCTACGAAGTGAGACTCCAACTCAATAAAAAAAAAAAAAAAGAAGAACTTTTAAACTATAAAGTTTTTTTCTTCTTTTTATTTCTAACTAGAAATGTATTATAGTGGCTTCACATGCTGCGAAAACTAGAATAATAATTGGAATTATATCGGCTAATGTAAAAATGTAGATTTAAGATTATGAGAGAGCCTATGATGAACATTGATAATACTATGCCTTTTAAACATGATAATGAAATAGGAGGTGTAGCCGGGCTCGTTGGCTCAGCCTGTAATCCCACGCCTTGGGAGACTGAGTTGAGTGGATTGCCTGAGCCCGCGGGTTCGAGACCCGCCTGGGCAACTTGGTGAGGCCTCATCTCTACAATAAATCAAAAATTAGCCGGGCGTGGTAGCGCACACCTGTAGTTCCAACTACTTGGAAGGCTGAGGTGGAAGGATCGCTGGAGCCCAGCAGGTCGAGGCTGCCGTGGCCGGGAGCGGCCACTGCACTCCAGTCTGGGCGACAGAGTGAGACTCCAACTCAAAAAAAAAAAAAAGAAATAGGAGGTGTGACTAATGGGAGTAATTATTTAATCCCATTGAAATTACTTATTCCTGGGCCAGAGTGGTGGCATGTGCTTATAATCCCAGCACTTTGGGAGGCAGAGGTGAGAGGATTACCTGAGCCCAGGGGTTCGAGACCAGCTTGGTAAACTTGGCTAGACCGCATCTCTACAATAATTCAAAAAATTAGCCAAGCATGGTGGCGCATGCCTGTAATTCCAGCTACTTGGAAAGCTGAGGTGGAAGGATCACCTGGAAGGATCGCCTTTTATTTTTAGGATTGAGTCTGCAGTGGCTATGAGCATGCCACTGCACTCCAGCCTGGGTGACAGAGTAAGACTCTGACTCAAAAAAAAAAATTACTTATTTCTTAATTACCTAGTTTTCCCAGGGAAATCTCTGGTGATGTGAAGCCAGGAATGTCATTTTAGAATACATGAAAAAAAAATTGATAGGAGCAAATAAAACAAGGAACACTATTTCAATGCAAAGTTATTTTGGAAAAATTGATTATGTACACTCACAAAAAAAGATGGAATGAAAGGTCAGGTGCAGTGGCTCATGCCTGTAACCCCAGCAATTTGGAAGGCCAAGGCAGGAGGATCTCTTGAACCCAGGAATTTGAGACTAACTAAGGTACATAGAGAGAACTCCTCTCTGTGGAAAAAGAAAATTAGTTGGGCATGGTGGCATGCACCTGTAGTCCCAACTACTTGAGAGGCTGAAGCAGAAAAATCACATGAGCCCAGGAGGTTGAGGCTGTGGTGAGCCATGATTGTGCCATTGCAGCACTCCAGACTGGGTGATAGAGTGCTGACTCAAAAAAAAAAAAAAAAAAAGGAATAATTGGACAGATATAAAGATTAAAAGGAAGATTTCTAAATTATAGACCTAAATATTGAGTTCTTTGGAAGCTGAAAGAGAAAGAGTAAGACTTGGGCAGTTGAGTTTATTCTAAAACCTGTTATCTTCACTTTATTACTAACCCAGTCAATGTAATATTAAATTCTGTTAACTCATACTTGATCTAACTCTGTCACTTCTTTTCCCACAAATTGTTTGAATTGGGCACTCTTGTAGGAAAACATTTACAGTTTGCTTTGAAAAAAGTCTCTGCAGAAGATATTTTAGGGCCGGGTACAAGCTCAAGCCTATAATCCCAGCCCTTTGGGAGGCCGAGGTGAGGGGATTGCCTCAGCCCACTGGTTCGAGAACAGCCTAGGCAACTTGGCGAGACCTCATCTCTACAATAAATCAAAAAACTAACCAGGCGTGGTACTATGCGCCTATAGTTCCGGCTACTTGAAAGGCTGAGGCAGAAGGATTGTCTGAGCCTAGCAGGTCAGCTCTGGGGTGACTGTGAGCTAGCCCCTGTGCTCTAGCCCAGGCAACAGAGTGAGACTCCGACTCAAAAAAAAAAAGGTATTTTTAGAATGCATGCAGTATTTTCCCCCATCTTAGTCATCATTTTTCTGGGGAAGGGAAACTGTGAAATAGCTTCTTCCAGAAAAGAATCATTGTCTTTTAAATTTATTGGAAGCATTACTTATAAGAGAATTTTTCCAGTTTTAACTCCTGAGGAACTGTAGTAGACAAGAGGCAAAAGGTATATACTTGAATTGATTCTCACAGCTCCATAAAATAGTTAGTGGTGTCCCCATTCTACAGATGGAGAAACAAGGCTCAGAGAGGTTGAATAATTGTCAGAAGCTCATATCTAGTAGGTGACAGAGAAGAGATTAAACCTAGATCTGTCTGCTTTCCAAAGCTTTTTTTCTTTCTAAAGGCTTCCTCCTTCTTTGTTGTGTCAAGATATTTCTTGGAGTTCTAATCCAGATTGCTTTAAAGGAGATCTCTCTTTGTAACCAAATTTGAATGATTTTTTTTTTCTTTTTTTGAGATGGTGTCTCACTCTGTCACCCAGACTGGAGTGTAGTGGCACGCTCATAGCCACCACAGCTTCAACCCACTGAGCTCAGATGATCCTTCTGCCTTAGCCTTCCACGTAGCTGGAACCATAGGTGTGCACTACCACACCTGGCTAACTTTTTGATTTACTTTACAGAGAAGGTCTCATCAGTTGCCCAGATTGGTCTTGAACCCTTGGTCTCAAGCAATCATCTAGCCTCTGCCTCCCAAAGTGCTGGGATTACAGGCATGAGCTACCATGCCCAGCCTATGTCCCTGTATTTGTTGTACATGTGCCTGCTGTTTGCACAACAAATCTTTTTCAAATGATGGGAGGTTTCCTGGTTTTTAAATCCCTTCTTTTTTCTTTTCAGTTTGTTGTTGTTGAGACAGGGTCTCACTGTACTGCCTTGGCTGGTCTCAAACTTCTGGGCTCAAGCAGTTCTCCTACCTCAGCCTCCCAAGTAACTGAGATTACAGGCATGTGTCACAGTACCTTGCCACACATATTTTTTTATTGTTTGCTACACATTTTTTTTTAATGGTTAAGTTTAAACATGAGATGTTCCTCATAATTTTGTCAAATTATGGACTGTTTTTTGTTATGGTACCTATAGAAGAGAATAACTTATACTTTTCTTATTCTCTTTTTTTTAAATTAGTAGAAGCATACTGATGAAATTTAATAATGAATGACTATTAAAATGTCAGAAACACTGAGTTTTCAAATATATCAACTGCTTTTTTCAATTATTTGGGTCTTTTTCTAAACTTCTAGTTTTTGCTTTGCTTATAAATTCATTATAATTCTAAAGATTTCAGTATTATAAATATATTAACCTTTAGAATTTTTCTTTTATGTTTGGTTTTGAAGTTGAAGAAGATCCAGAAGGTACCATTTCTGTGAGCCAAGTTAAGCAAGAACCCAAAGAACCAGCATTGTCTATGGAAGCAAAAACAAATTTGGACTGTAAGAAATCTGCTACATAAATTATTGAAGTTTTTCAGAATTTGCAACTCTGGCGACTTCTGATGTCTTATAAAAGAAAGTGATTATTGTTAGAACACAGTGTTGTGATAACTGAACTGAAGACTGGTTTGATGAGAAACTTTGATTTAAAACTGATGTGTTTGTTGCCAATTTCATATTTTTATTTTTATTTAGAGATATTTTACTCTTCTTATTTTGTATAATTTTTATGCTTTTTGATTGTCTAATAAGGCCAGTATTTCAAAAGCTCTTCTGAACTTATCCATAGTAATATAGTCTGAACACAAAGAGTTTTCTAACTCATCCTTGGAAATATCCTGTTTTGGTTCTTAGAAGACAAAAAAACAACATCAAAAATTGTGTGTGAATGTATGTTTGAATGTTTGTATATCATGATTTTTTTTTAAGTTCTGAAAGAACTCATTCTCTCCTTTAAGTTATGAAGAAACTTTTAGTTGGCATGCAGGTAAGAGAATATTTGTAGTCTGTTTCATTTGGAAAGATTCTACATCATAACACAAAACCCAGCAGTCACACCTGTGGAAACTGCAGTTTCATTTTAGCTCTTCCATTCTAATTTTTGTTCTTTTAACTACAAATAGCGTACTAATGGCGAGCTAATAGAAATTTAAAGTATTTTGGTAAGTACTGAGAATTTTTACTTGAATTAATCAGATAATCAACAAATAAATATGTAGCACCAATTTATAGTTTATAGTTTATAGAAAGATGTAGAAATTCAGAGAATTTGGAAAGAGTAATAGAATACCTTCGTGTTTACAGATAATTTGGGGGAACTTTTAGATGAGAGCAGAAGATTTTTTTTCCCTTTTTTGTATTGAAGATTCAGCTCTGGTTAGAAAAATATTGGAGTTGCACTTACATTTTTTTATGCCAGAATTTACGAATTGATGGTCTTAGGATTTATAGCATTTCCAGGTAAGTATTTAAAGTTTAAAATTTGAGTTTACATTTAAAACTTTAAAACATCTGATCTGGTGTATTTGCTTTTTAAGCAAGTATATTTCCTTCAAATACCAAATAAGTACTAAGCAATGTATTCATTATAAACATCTATTATCTGGAAGATTAGTAAACTTGAAATGTCAACTGTAACTGTCAAGAAATCAACCTGAAGGGTTTTGTCTTCCAGAGACCATTTGTGGGTATATTTGAAATTTTATTTTTAAAAAAGATTTAAAATGAATATTAATGTTTAATATTTAAAGCATGCACAGTACCATATGAACTTTAACCTTAATACTTTACATGAATATGAGTCACATTTGATTTTTCTAAGTTCGGTCTCCCTTCTTAATTCACATGTTTCAGGTACACGACACGTATCTAAGTATAAAGCACTGTTATAGTAGAAGGAGGAATTCTAAAATTCCTTGCTCTTTAGATTTATATTTTATTTAATATAAAGTATATTATTTATACCCTATTTAATGCAATGTTTGTATTTAGTTATATGTATGATTTTTAATAAGAATTGCATTTCTTTTTCCTAAGAATTGAAAATATTTGAAGTTGGCATTTGCAGAGGCAGGTTGGCAAATTTGATTATGTTACTCTAAGTTAAACACAACTCTCTTAGTTACCTCAAATTCAGATTTCCCTTAGTCTGTTTGTACTTAAAAAGAATAAGTCCAAGTGAATTTATAGTGTAGTCTTACACTGCTAGGTAAGCTAGGTAAGATTAATTTCATTTGTTATTTCTAGTTTTTATGGAAATTTTTTCAAGATCTTTTTTTTTTTTGAGTTGGAGTCTCTCTCTGTCACCCAGGCTAGAGTGCAGTGGCATGCTCATGGCCACTGAAGCCTCCACCTGCTGGGTTCAGGTGATCCTTCCATCTCAGCCTTCCAAGTAGCTGGAACCACAGACGTGTGTCACCATACCCGGCTAACTTTGTGATGTATTGTAGAGACAAAATCTTACCAAGTTTCCCAGGCTGGTCTTGAACACCTGAGCTCAGGCAGTCCTCTCACCTCTGCCTCCCAAAGTGCTGGAATTATAGACGTGAGCTACCGCACCCAGCCTTGCCTCAAGATTTTAAATATAGGTCTTCACCTTTCAATAATGGTGATGGTTCATTATTAAACATTTCATCACTTGAACTATATTCTTTTGGAAACATTCCTTATTTGGTGTTGAGTTGCTAAGGAGAAATGCTTGTTAATATACAAACTCTAGTAAGTTACCTATGAGGGTGAGGGATGTCAGAAGATTCAGACTTTGGTTTAAAAAGTCTTTAGTTAAAACATATTTCTCTCACTTCATTCTGTGTGAATGTCTCTTCTGATGTTGTGTGTTTTTTATCATGAGAACAGAAAGTTACAGTGCAACCTCCCCAGAAACAAAAACAAAAACCAAGAGTGTGAAGAAAGGTTTAAATCCCTAATTGTATACTCTTTTGATTTTTAGGTAGAAACTGGAACTATCAATGTTTTCATGTAAGTATTTCAATGAGTAGCTCTTTAATAATGGTTTCTAAATGAGTTTTTAAAAAATTCTTTGTCCTCTAAATGCATGTTTTGTCACAACATGTCAGTATTGTGTTTAAAGGTGCTTAGCATCACTTTTTGAAAACCATGTTTACATATTTAAAGTGTTTAATTATTTTTTAATGCATAAGTTATTAAATACAAGCTCATAAAATTTTCAGTATCTATACTTGGCATTCTCCTAACAGCTCTACAGCAAAGTTTGACATATATTTTTTTGTGTCATATATTACAACGTGTAATATCTGTAGAAGTGTGTTGAACATCAAAACAAGCAGTTAGAAATTCACGATTATGGCTCAGCTTATTTCTTCACTGTGTTTTCATGTTCCAAGCCTTCAGGTGAACTTTATATACAGGACAGTGAATTATAGATAAATATGGCCATGGTGGGCCTTTTCCTCAATACCAATTTTCTATATAAACAGTTTGTGTACTTAAAAGAAAAATATTTTATATCTTATGCAAGGTAAATGTTTCCTAAAAGTCACAAAAATGATAGAAAACATGGGTTTTGGGATCTGGTCTTGCATTAGCGTTTCTAATCTTGAGGCCTACCAGCTTATGTTTCATCTTTATCTCCTGTCAGAATACATTCTTAATCATGTGAGTATGAGAAAGATGTTTAATTTATACCAGGTTTAAAAAGAGGTTTAAAAATGTGTGTGTGTGTGTATATATATAAAGTATATGTGTATGTGTGTATGTATAATAACCTAATGTATAGTGTCCTTGTTATCATGTATATTTTTTCATTAAAAATCTGTGTATTTTTTTCTTATACTTGTTAGTTTTCTTTTTTTTATCTTTCCTGAAGATTGTGGTAGTTTTGTTCATCCTAAGATGCTGAACATACCCAAGAATTTTGGCAAGAGATTTGTGTTCGGTTTGGAATCTGAAAGTTTTTAAATATCAGTGACTCAAATTACCATTACATTTGGGGATATGATGCATTTAGTACCCTGCAACTCAGCAAAGCATCAACATTTTAAAATAGCATATGTAATAAGGTATAAGTAAATTCCTTTCTATCACCCATTTTGGCGCCATAAAGTCTTCAGTACAACTTTATATCTTAGGATTAATGACAGAAGTGTGTGATTTAAAGAAAAAAAATTATTAATTTTCCCCTTTGCTTTTTTTAAACTTTTTTTACTATGTGGCTATTTTTGAAGACCATATATATATATTTTTTGAGTTGGTATCTCACTCTGTTGCCCAGGCTGGAGTGCAGTGGCAACACTCACAGCTACTGCAGCCTTGACTTGCTAAACTCAGACGATCCTTCTGCCTCAGCCTTCTAAGTAACTGGAACTACAGGCATGGGCCACCATGCCCAGTTAATTTTTTTTATTTATTGTAGAGACAAGTTCTCACCAAGTTCCCAGGCTGATTGCAAATTCCTGGACTCAGGGAATCCTCTCACCTCCACCTCTCAAAATGCTAGGATTATAGGCCTAAACCACTGTGCTAAGCTTTATTGATTTCTTATTGAATTTTGAATTTTAAAAATGCATTCTAAGCCGGACTCAGTGGCTCAGCCTGTAATCCTGCGCTTTGGGAGGCTGAGGTGAGTGGAT
>NW_007259878.1:25166-27163 GCF_000164805.1 Carlito syrichta
CGAGACCTCATCTCTACAATAAATCAAAAAATCAGCCGGGCATGGTAGCGCATGCCTGTAATTCCAGCTACTTGGAAGGCTGAGGTGGAAGGATCGCCGAAGCCCAGTGGGTCAAGGCTGCAGTGGCCGGGAGCCTCCAACTCAAAAAAAAAAAATGCATTCTAGATACAAGTTCATTATTAGACACGTGATTTACAAGTATTTTCACTTGCTCTGTAGCTTATCTTTTCACTCTTGTAATAGCATCTTTCAAAGAACAGAAAAATTCTTAACTGTGATGAAGTCCAATTTACTATTTTTTTCCTTTATGGGTCATGCTTTTTGTGTTGTATCTAAGAGATCCTTTTTTTGTTGGTTGGTTGGTTGGGTTTTTTTAGTTGGAGTCTCTCTCTGTCACTCAGATTGGAGTGCAGTGGCACGCTCATGGCCACTGCAGCCTTGACCTGCCGGGCTCAGACTATCCTTCCACCTCAGCCTTCCAAGTAACCGGAACTACAGGTACATGCTACCACACCTGGCTAATTGTTTGATATATTGTAGAGATAAAGTTTCACCAAGTTGCCCAGGCTGGACTTGAACCTGTGGGTTCAGGTAATCCTCTTACCTCGATCTCTCAAAGTGCTGGGATTATAGGTGTGAGCCACTGTGCCTGGCCATGAGATCTTTGATTAACCCAAGCTCACAAAGATTTTCTCTTTTGTTTTCATCTAGAAGTTTTATTATTTTAGATTTTACATTTAGCTCTGTGATTCATTTTGAGTTAATTTTTATACATATAGTTAATACAAGGTATGTACTGAAGTCCTTTTATGCATATAAATATCCAATTGTTCCAGTACTGTTTTTTGAAAAGACTGTACTTTCTCCGCTGAACTGCTTTTATACCTATGCTGAAAAATCCATGAATTATTTGTATGTGGGTCAGTTTTTGGGCTCTCTGTTTTCTTCCGTTGATCTGTTTGTCTTTCTCAGTGGTTCTCAGCCTAGACAATTTTGTCCCAAGGGGACATTTAGCAAAGTCTGGAGACAGTTTTAGTTGTTACCAAGTTCCCAGGCTGGTTTCAAATTCCTGGACTCAGGGAATCCTCTCTGATGTTACTGATTTCTGGTAGGTAGAGCCAGAGATCTGCTAAACATCCTACAACACATAGTAGCCCCCATAACAAAGAATTATCTGGTTCAAAATGTCAGTAGTATCAAGATTGAGAAACTGGTCTATCTTGATGCCAGTACCACACTGTCTTGTTTACCATGACTTTATGATGAGTCTTGAACACAGATAGTGTAAGTCCTTGAACTTTATTCTTCTTTTTCAACTTTGTTTTAGCTAAGTCCTTTGTATTTTCATGTGATTTTTAGAATTACTTTGTCAATTTATTTTTTAAAAACAAATAGGATTTGGACTGGAATCATGTAGACTACATAGATAAATTTGGAAATAAAAATCTTAACATTATTAATTATGTACTTTTTTTCTGTAATGGTTAATAATTTTAGTGTGTGGATCTTACATACCTTTGGCCAGATGTATCCCTAAGAATGTATAATACTATTGCTTTTAATTTCAATTTCTGATTGTTTGTTGCTTTAGTATATAGAAATACAATTGATTATGTATATTGCTCTTACAAAGGGGGACCCAAAAACCCCAGAATTTGTTGAAAATGGTGTATTTATTCTTGCATGTTTAAACTTCAGTCCTTCAAAGTACTCTCTCCGTGTGATGCAATACACCTATCAACATGCTTTTTTTTTTTTGAGTTGGAGTCTCACTCTGTCATCCAGACTGGAGAGTGCAGTGGCACACACAGCCACCCCAGCATTGACCTGCTAGCCTCCAGCGATCCTTCCACCTCAGCCTTCCAAATAGCTAGAACTACAGGCACACACTAACACACCCAGCAAATTTTTTATTTATTGTTTATTTATTTATTTATTTTGAGTTGGAGTCTCGCTCTGTCGCCCAGACTGGAGTGCAGTGGTCGCTCCCGGCCACC
>NW_007259878.1:27389-32415 GCF_000164805.1 Carlito syrichta
CGCCCGGCTAATTTTTTGATTTTATTGTAGAGATGAGGTCTCGCCTGCCCAGGTGGGTCTCGAACCCGCAGCCTCGGGCAATCCACTCACCTCAGCCTCCCAAAGGCGTGGGATTACAGGCTGAGCCACTGAGCCCGGCTTTTTTTTATTTATTGTAAAGATGCGGTCTCACCAAGTTGTCCGGGCTGGTCTCAAACCTACGTGCTCAGGCAATCTACTCACCTCGTCCTCCCAAAGTGCTGAGATTACAGGCTGAGCCACCGAGCCCAACTTCAACATGCTTTTTATGAATAGTTTCTATAAAACAAAAATCACAAAAGAGTGATTTTCTGTTTCCTTTGGTCTCAGGAAGAGGATTATTTTCTAAATTTTTAGTTATTCCCATTGCCATGCTTTAGAACATATAATGGCTTCTTGGTTTCTTTGCAAAGTAGTGTTGGGCATTTCTTTTAGTGAAAAGTTTCTTTGATATTAGCTAGCCATGACATAGCATTTTGGGACACAAGCATTCACATCTTGTCAGGACTAATCACTTCAGAAAAAAATGTGTGCCATATGGAAGGTTTTCTGTTAAGGAAACTGAAGCTCCTAACCCACTGGGTCTCAAAACTGGCTAAACATTAGAATCACCTGAGGAGCTTTTATAAACAAATAGTAGACTTCTACTTCTGGTCAAGCTAGAACAAGATAGTCAGATTTGTCCTCCCTCCTAAAACAGGAATTACACATACACAATAGTAGTTTTCAGACTTTCAACGACAGGCACTGGCAGACTATGACCCCAGCAAGAAGGAAATAAAAATTGTTTGTTGTATAGCTATTATCAATGCCACATATGATCAAGAAGGTAAAGGAAAACAAACATGAGAGAGAAGTGGTATATATTTTTAAAAAGAGAAAGAGAAACCCATGTAGTATTTCTAGAGGTGAAAAATGCACACTGCAAAAGAAAGGCTCAGCAATTCTGATGATGTGACAATAGAAACCATCCAAAATGAAGCACAGCGACAAAAAGAAAACAACAAAACCAGAGCAGCAGATATGTGAAACAAGATCAAATAGTCTTATATACACAAGGGGGGGGACCCCAAAAGAAACTGGAATTTATTTAAAAATTGTGTAGACCAGGTGTTGTGGCTCACGCCTATAATCCCAGCACTTTGGGAGGCTCAGGTGAGAGGATTGCCAGAGCCCACGGGTTTGAGACCAGCCTGGGCAACTTAGCAAGACCTCATCTCTACAATATAAATCAAAAAATTAGCCAGGCATAGTGGTGCATGCCTATAGTTCCAGCTACTTGGAAAGCTGAGGTGGAAGGATCACCTGAACCCAGCAGGTCGAGGCTGCGGTGGCCCTGAGTGTGGCCCTGCACTCCAACCTAGGCGACAAAGTGAGACACCAATTAAGAAAAAAAAATTGTGTAGGGGTACAATTCAGGATTACATACACAAGTGGTCATCAGATAAGTAAAGTTTGGAATTTTAAACTGTGTATTCTTTTTTTTTTTTTTTTGAGTTGGAGTCTCACTCTGTCACTCAGACTGGAGTGCAGCCACCACAGCCTCTACCTGCTGGACCCCCGGTGATCCTTCCACCCCAGCCTTTCAAGTAGCTGGAACTACAGGTGTGCGCTACCACGCCTGGCTAATTTTTGATTTGTTGTAGAGATGAGGTCTCGTCAAGTTGCCCAGGTGGGTCTCGAACCCGCAGACTCAGGCAATCCACTCACCTCGTCCTCCCAAATTGCTGGGATTACAGACTGAGCCACCGAGCCTGGCCTTTGTATTTATTCTTAGCATGTTTATACTTCAGTCACCTTCAAAGTACTCTTCATTTGATGCAATGCACCCATTGAGGCACCTTTTTCACTGCTCAAAACTGAACTCATCGATTTTGATGCCTTTTAGTGTTTCTGCCGTTTTTGTTTCACCTCTTCCATATTGGCAAAACATTTTCCTTTGAGGACTTTTTTCATCCAGAGAAACAAACAAAAAGTCACTCGGGGCACAATCAGGTGAATAGGGAGGGTGGGGCAAGGGGGTCATGCCATTTTGGTCAAAAACTGCTGAACACACAGCGCGGTGTGGGCAGGTGCACTGGTAAATCACCCATCATGAAATGGGCAAATGCACTGAAAGAATCTTTTACTGGGCATGGTGGCTTATGCCTATAATCCCAGCACTTTGTGCGGTGGAGGCAAGAGGCTTGCCTGAGCCCAGGGTTTCGAGACCAGCCTGAGCAACTTGGCAAGACCCCATCTCTGCAATAACTCAAAAAATTAGCCAGGCGTGGTGGTTCACGCCTGTGATTCCAGCTACTTGGAAGACTGAGGCGGAAGGATCACCTGAGCTCAGCAGGTTGAGGCTGTGGTAGCCGTGAGCGTGCCACTGCACTCCAGCCTGGGCAACAAAACTCTCAACTCAAAATTTTTTTTGCAGAAGCTAAACACAGCCATTTACAAAAATGCTAGCAGGTACATTGATGTCGATGAGTTCCTAGAATACTTACCTGGCAGGGGAAACCTGTACTTCAAGGAGCCTGCCCTCCAAAAGATAATTCCATTTTTTGGGAGGGTCCTTCCTCATATATCTTGCAACCTGTTAAACTCACCTATTGATTCTAATAACTCTTTAGTAGATTCTATAAGATTTTCTACATAAGCAATGTTAGTTT
The DNA here is from genome assembly GCF_000164805.1 of Carlito syrichta. NCBI lineage: Eukaryota > Metazoa > Chordata > Mammalia > Primates > Tarsiidae > Carlito > Carlito syrichta. The sequence goes on from NW_007259878.1 coordinate 30,062, forward strand.
ACACCTTCTCTTCCAATCTGGATGCATTTTCTTTCTTTTTGTCAACTATTACACTGTAACCCTAAAGTACGATTTTGATTAGAAGTGGTGAGAGTGGACATCCTTACTATGTTTCTACTCTTAGTAGAAAAGAGTATCTAGTTTTTGCCATTAAGTATGATGCCGACTATTGGTTTTATATTTGCCCTTCAACAAATTGAGGAAGAATCTTCCTTTTTTTTTTTTTTTGAGTTGGAGTCTCACTCTGTCACCCAGACTGGAGTGCTGTGGCCACTCCTGGCCACCGCAGCCTCGACCTGCTGGGCTCCGGCGATCCTTCCGCCTCAGCCTTCCAAGTAGCCGGAATTACAGGCATGCACTACCATGCCCAGCTGATTTTTGATTTATTGTCAAGATGAGGTCTTGCTGCCCAGGCGGGTCTCGAACCCGCGGGCTCAGGCAATCCACTCACCTCAGCCTCCCAAAGGCGCAGGATTACAGGCTGAGCCACCGAGCCCAGCTAAGAATCCTTCTAATCTTAGTTTGTTGAGATTTTTTAATAGGAATAATGGATGTTTTATTTTGTCAAGTCTTTTTCTGTGTATATTGAGATGGTCATCTGGCTTTTCTTTTTTGGTCTTTCATTGTGGTGAGAGACTTCTACTGAATTTCATAGGATAGAACAATTTTGCTTCCTTGCATTCCTGGAATAAACCATGTGTATTCATCAATATGCTTTCTTTTTTTATATTTGAAGGGGTACCCCCTAAAAAACAAAGAATTATCTTTTGGTGGGCAGGCCCTTCAAGTACACTGCTAATTTGTTCCTCCAGATCAGTCAACCAAAGTTTTCATCTGGAAATTTTGAGAAGGTTGTGTCATGATGTACGGAAGAAACGTCCTGAGTTGTGGCAAATAGGTAAGTAGTTCTTCCACCATGACCTGCCCAACACATTGAGTGTTCAGTGGTTTTTGACCAAAACCAGCATGACCCTCCTGCCCCATCCTCCATATTCAAACTCACTCGCTTGTTTGTTTCCCTGGATGAAAAAAGTTCTTAAAGGTAAACATTTTGCTGATGTGTAAGAGCTGAAACAAAATGGCAGTAGGACTAAAAGACATCAAAACTGGCAAGTTCAAAAACTGTTTTGTTTTGTTTTGTTTTTGAGTTGGAGTTTGTCTGTCGCCCGGACTGAACTCTGGAGTTCCACTCTGTCGCCCAGACTGGAGTGCAGTGGCCGCTCCCGGCCACTGCAGCCTCGACCTACTGGGCTCCAGCGATCCTTCCACCTCAGCCTTCCGAGTAGCCGGAATTATAGGCATGCGCTACCATGCCCGGCTGATTTTTTGATTTATTGTGGAGATGAGGTCTCGCTGCCCAGGTGGGTCTCGAACCCCCGGGCTCAGGCAATCCACCAAAAACTGTTTTGAGCTTTGGAAAAAGTGTCTCGATGGATATAGTGCATCTAGAGTACTTTGAAGGTCATTAAAGGCCGTGATCGTGTAGTGGTTAGTACTCTGCGTTGTGAAGGTCACTAAAATTTAAACATGTAAGAATAAATACACAATTTTTTAATAAATTCAGATGTTTTGGGTTCCTCCTCAGTTGTGTTTAATGTTATGACTGATAATGATTGGGTTTAAATTAATCATCTTGCTATATGTTTTGTATTTGCCCCACCTGTTGTATGTTTCTCTTCTTTCAACATAATTGAACTTTTTTTTTTTTTTTTAAGTCAAAGTTTCACTTTGTAGCCCAGGTTGGAGTGCAGTGGTAAGCTCACAGCCACTGCAGCCTCTACCTGCTGGACTGAGGCAATCTTTCTTCCAAGTAGCTAGAAGTACAGGCATGCGCCACCGTGCCCGGCTAATTTTTCAATTTCTATTGTAGAGATGAGGTCTCGCTGAGTTGCCCAGGCTGGTCTCGAACACCTGGATTCAGGCAGTCCTCTCGCCTCTGCCTCCCAAAGTGCTGGGATTACAGGCGAGAGCCACTGTGCCTGGCAATTGAACTTTTTTATCATTTGATTTTACCTTTTTTGTGGACGTACTGACTGTAACTGTTTTTTTATTTTAATTATTGCTTACAGCATACACTGTCTGACAGTTAACTTTGCAAACTTGCCACTATGCACTTACATTGACAGCACTGTATAAACAACTCAGTAAGGTTTTATAACCTTGGTATATCAGTGTCTCACAGCTATATTTGTGTTGACATGTGGCAGTGTCTTGCTGAGTGGGGTTCATTATTGTTGTATGTTTTTGTATGCTGTCACAAGAATGTCTGAGCTTGAATTAGAGCAATGAACAAATGTTAAATTTCTTAGCTGGGCTCGGTGGCTCAGCCTGTAATCCCGCACCTTGGGAGGCTG
>NW_007259878.1:32435-46381 GCF_000164805.1 Carlito syrichta
CCTGTGGGTTCAAGACCCGCCTGGGCAACTTGGTGAGACCTCATCTCTACAATAAATCAATAAAAATTAGCCGGGTGTGGTAGCACGCGCCTGTAATTCCGGCTACTTGGAAGGCTGAGACGGAAGGATCCCGGAGCCCAGCAGGTCGAGGCTGCAGTGGCCTGGGGGGGCCACTGCACTCCAGTCTGAGCAACAGAGTGAGACTCCAACTCAAAAAAAAAAGAAAAATTCTTGTTAAACTTGGCAATAGTGAAAGTGAAATCAGAGGCATGTTAGTCCAAGTTTATGGGGATAACGCCTTGAAGAAACTGGCAGTGTAGATGTTAAATGTTTTTCTGAGGGGAAAGAAAGCAGCACTGATGAAGAGAGCTCACTTGGCCAATAATGAGCAGAACTGACTAAAGCATTGTGAAAATTTGTCAAATTGTGAGTTCAGCCGGGCTCGGTGGCTCAGCCTGTAATCCTGCACCTTTGGGAGGCTGAGGTGAGTGGATTGCCTGAGTCCGCGGGTTCGAGACCCACCTGGGCAGCGAGACCTCATCTCTACAATAAATCAAAAAATCAGCTGGGCGTGGTAGCGCATGCCTGTAATTCCGGCTACTTGGAAGGCTGAGGCGGAAGGATCGCCTGAGCCCAGCAGATCGAAGCTGCGGTGGCCTGGAGCGGCCACTGCACTCCAGTGTGGGCGACAGAGTAAAACTCCAACTAAAAAAAAAAAGAAAAAAAAAATTGTGAGTTCAAATTTTCAGCTGACTGTGAGAAGCATAGCAGACCAAATAAACATTGACAGAGAAACAGGAGAATCTTAACAAAAAATCTTGGCATGAGAAAGGTGTGTGCAAAAATGATCCTGAAGGAGCACTTGCCTCACAACAGTGCACTGGTGCACCAGCTCACACAGTAAGCTCACGCATTTGTTTACTGTTTTTTTGTGTTGTTTTTTTTTTTGCCCAGTTAACACATAACTCTATTGGAATATCCTTCCTACTCACCTGATCTGGCCTTCAATGACTTTTTCATTACCCAAAGATAAAGGAAATATTGAAAGGAAGACATTTTGATGACATTGAGGGCATCAAGGATAATACAGCAACAGCTCTGATGGCCATTCCAGACAAAGAGTTCCAAAATCGCTTTGAAGGATGGATGAGGCACTGACATTGCCGCTTAGCTTCTTAAGTGGTGTACTTCAAAGGTGACCAGGTCAGCATTGAGGTATTGGCACTTCTTCTAGGATGAGTTTGTGAACTTAATTATCAGATCTCATATATCTTTAACTTATCATACAATATACCTTCATGTACTATTATACTATTGAATATACAGCATAAGAATCTTTTTTTTTTGAGTTGGAGTCTCACTCTGTCACCCAGACTGGAGTGCAGTGGCATGCTCATGGCCACCGCAGCCTCAATCTGCTAGGCTCAGGCAATCCTTCCACCTCAGCCTTCCAAGTAGCTGGACCTACAGGTGTGCACCTCATGCTACGGAAGGCTGAGGCGGAAGGATCGCCAGTGCCCAGCAGGTCAAGGCTGCAGTGGCGGCCACTGCACTCCTGTCTGTGTGACAGAGTGAGATTCCAACTCAAATAATAATAATAAATTTAATAAGTAAAAACATAGTAAGCATAGGTACTTATGTATATAAATATATGTATATTATATATTTATGTATATTTATATATTATATATTATATATTTATGTATGAAGTTGGTAAGTGATTTGGAACTAAAAATTAAGGAAAGTGCAAAATATGAGGCATGGGGTCAGGGAATTGTAACTTAGGACAATCAGAGTAGGCTTCATCAAGAAGGTGCATGCATGCAAGATTCCTGAAGGGAGTAAGAGAGTTAGCCTTGGAGATACTATGCAGAGCAGTGCAGTCAGGGAAACTACAAAATCAGGAAGTGCCTGCAATGCTTGAGGTCAGCAAGAAGGCCAGTGCGGCTGCAGTGGAGTAAGTGTGAGTTCTGAGGAGTGGAGTCAGCATGGAAACATCCAGTAGACCCTAGAGATACAAATCTAGAGTTTAGGATCAGCGAGAAACATTTTTAAGAATTACCATCATATGAATGATATTTATTTATTTGTTTTATATATATATTTTTTGAGTCAGAGTCTCACTCTGTCATTCAGACTGCAGTGCAGTGGCATGCTCACAGCCACCCCAGCGTCAGCCTGCTGGGCTCAGGCAATCCTTCCGCCCCAGCCTTTCAAGTAGCTGGAACTACAGGTGCATGCTACCATATCTGGCTAATTTTTTGATTTATTGTAGAGATGAGGTCTCTCCAAGTTGCCCGAGCTGGTCTCGAATCCCTGGGCTCAGACAATCCTCTCTCGCCTTGGCCTCCCAAAGTACTGGGATTACAGGCTTGAACCACTGCGCCCAGCTTATTGATAATATTTAAAACTAGGAAACAGGTCACTTGAGAAGAAAAATGTAGATAAAGAGGAGAAAAATGTCTGGGATCTAGCCCTGGGGCCCTTTAACATTTGGGTTAGCTCATGCGGGAAGAATGAACTAAGAAGTTAAAATACCAAGTATGTTTCAGACTGGTCAGTTGAGTACAGGTTGGAATCTGTGAGGGAGTGTAGGAGCAATAAAGACCTAAAATCAGATCAGTTGCTAATTGAATCAGTCTGATCAGTTTCTTAGTCAACAAATACATCTTCAGTGCATTATAAATATGCATCTTCAAAAGACATTACAATATAAGGTAACTGGTAACTCCAGTCTAAATGCCCCGTAATATACTGTTTATATATAACCTTCCTCCCCTGCAGGTGACATCAGATTTCTAGGCTTTATCACCAAACTACTTCAGAAAAGTCTGTCTTTTTGCTTTCTAGTCTTTTAAAAGATTACCTACCTTAAACTGTCAATCTTTAAATATTTTTTACACATTATTCAATTTTTAGATTGAATAAACTATTAAAAGTATTTCACTTATTTTTTTTACAGATATGGTTAGATGGCACTATTAATTCTGGCTTTAAAAAATGGTAGACGAGGCACAGTGTCTCATATGTGTAATTCTAGCACTTTGGGACATCAAGGTAGGAGATTTGCTTGACCCAAGGAGTTCGAGACCAGCCTGGGCAACATAGCAAGCCCTTGTCTCTACAGAAAAATTTAAAAATTAGCCAGGCTTGGTAGTACATGCCTGTAGTCCCAGCTACTCAGGAGGCTGAGGTGGAAGAATTGCCTGAGCTCAGGAAGTCAAGGCTACAGTGAGCTGTGATCCTTACACTGCACTCCAGCCTGGACAACACAGTGAGACCCTCGACTCAACCAAAAAAAAAAAAAAATTGGTCGAACTTGGTGGCTCAGGCCTATAATCCCAACACTTTGGGAGGCAGAGACAGGAGGATTGCTTAAGCCCAAGAGTTTGAGACCAGCCTAAGCAACATAAAGAGACCTTATCTCTACAAAAGATAAGGTCCCAGCTACTCTGGAGGCTGAGACAGAAGGATCACCCGAACCCAATAGGTCAAGAATGTGTGAGCTGTAAATCATGCCACTGCACTCCAGGCTGGGAGACAAAATGAGACCCTAACTCAATAAATAAATAAAGTAATAAAAAGATAATTAAACATGTAAATGTACTGTTTTAAAGAGACCCTTCTCTTTTCAGGTTAACATTTGAAAATACATCGTGTTTTGAGATCAAAATTATATTCATAAAAAATATAGGTATAAGACTTAAACTTTCTACTTGGAAGGCTGAGGCGGAAGGATCGCCGGAGCCCAGCAGATCGAGGCTGCGGTGACCGGGAGCAGCCACTGCACTCCAGTCTGGGTGACAGAGTGAGACTCCAACTCAAAAAAAAAAAAAAAAAAGACTTACTTTCAGGGATCATTTCTATAGTTTGTTACTAGAGAAGTTTCTCTGATTATGTAGAGCACCAGAAACCACGAGGAGGAGGCACAGCGTCCTTTCCTGAGCGTGAAGCCAACTTTTGGTGTTGCTTCGCTGCAACTGCCATTTGCCATTGTTGATAGTTCTTGCTTTCCTTCAGGGGAGCAAGAGGGAGAGGAAGCAGTTTGAGTGGTTAAAAGAAAAAATTAGTTATATGTGGATCTTCAAGAATTTAACCAAAAGGCAGAGGGAAGAACAGAACTAAACAAAAACCTCTAGTTTTTAGTAGCTGTAAAATAATGTGAGGCTTTCAGAAAAATAGACTTATATTACTTGCATAATAGTAATTCTTTATACGGGCTTTTTGTTTTCATTTATTTTTTTGCCTTTGAGTTGTCTCACTCTCACCCAGTCTGGAGTGCAGTGGCACACTCACGACCACTGCAGCCTCAACCTACTGGGCTCAGGTGATCCTTTTACTGCAGCCTTCCAAGTAGCTGGAACCACAGGCATGTGCCACCACGCCTGGCTAAATTTTTTATTTATTTTAGAGACAAGGTCTCTCCATATTGCTCAAGCTGGTCTCGAACCCCTAAACTGAGGCAATCATCTTGCCTCCACCTCCCAAACTGGATTACAGGCGTGAGCCACTGCACCCAGCTGGTCTTTTTATTTTCATGGAGACACTGAGGTCATTTTAATTTTTAATTACACTGGAGTTTACAGTTCCATAGTTTTAAACTCTGAAGTAGTAAGCACAGAAGCTAGAGCATTTCCACGTTAAAAAAATAGAAAGGAGAAGATGATTTTAAATGTTTATGAACTTCATTTAGTTACGACCTTTAGCTGTATATTATTTCTAATTTCTCCTAAACCTACCTGCGATTTTATATTGAATCAAGTCCTCTAATTTCATCTATATCCTTTGGCTAAAAGCATTTTTGGGAAGTAGACTACAGTAGAAAATGCAGCAATGGATGCTGGTAGGAAAAGTAGTTTGTGAAATTGCTGTGCAGTAGTAGAAAGAGCAGAGAATTAGTTCCACCTCTTAGCTGAGTGTTAGGTTAAAATTATCCCAGTGGGACCTCCAAAGTGTTGGGTCAGGCTCCATGTAGGGTGTCTGGTTTATGATCTGGTGCCATGTGAAAGATGCAAAGAATTGAGCTGAGTGTGGTGGCTTACGCCTGTAATCCCAGCACTTCAGGAGGCTGAGGCGAGGGGATTGCCTGAGCCCACCAGTTCGAGATCAGCCTGGGCAACTTGGTGAGACCTTGTCTCTACTGCTTGTCTCTGTCTTTATTAAATCAAAAAATTCGCCGGGTGTTGTGGTTTATGCCTGTAGTCCCAGCTACTTGGAAGGCTGAGGCAGAACGATTGATCATCTGAGCCCAGCAGGTCGAGGCTGCAGCGGCCATGAGCTTGCCACTGCACTCCAGCCTGGATGACAGAGTGAGACTCTGACTCAAAAAAAAAAAGATGCAAAGAATTGCACAGAAGTTATTTTAGAAAGTATAGTTTATTTAAAAGTAAATTAGAAAGAGAAAGAGAGGGAAATTCACCTCCCCAAGGTAGGGGAGGGAGCCAAAGCCAAGAAACATGGCAGCCATAGCTCAAGGAGCCACAGGGACACATCACAGTTTAACAAAGCAATGGCGACTGCTGTTCAAAGTTGAATACCTTTTAAGCATCCCCTTGATGGGGGCAGGTTGTTAAGGTGATTGGGTGGTGATCTGCTCCACGTCTTCATGAAGGGCAGGTAAACACAGGTACTGACATCAGGTGACAGACATTAGGCGGATGAGTGGGTCAGTCACATGACTACTGCCATGTTGATGGGGTCTGTGTCATGAAGGTCATGACAGGCAGATTAGGTTAACTTGTTTACAAAACAAGCTGGGGAGGGGGTTGTAAAACAGTTATCAATAGCTCCCTCTGACTGGGCTCAGTGGCTCAGCCTGTAATCCCAGCACTTTGGGAGGCTGAGGTGAGTGGATTGCCTGAGCCCGCGGGTTCGTGACCTGCCTGAGCAACTTGGTGAGACCGCATCTCTACAATAAATCAAAAATGAGCCGGGCGTGGTAACACACACCTGTAGTTCCAGCTACTTGGAAGGCTGAGGCGGAAGGATCGCCGGAGCCCAGCAGGTCAAGGCTGTGGTGACCGGGAGCGGCCACTGCACTCCAGTCTGGGTGACAGAGTGAGACTCCAACTCAAAAAATAAAAAATAAAATAGCTACCTCTGAGAAAAGAGTTCTGTTCTTGATTAGAGGGTAAATTAAGGTGAACTGCAGCTGGGCTTGGTGGCTCAGCCTGTAATCCCAGCGCTTTGGGAGGCTGAGGTGAATGGATTGCCTGAGCCCACAGGTTCGAGACCCGCCTGGGCAACTTGGCAAGACCTCATCTCTACAATAAATTAAGAATTAGTTGGGTGTGGTAGCACGTGCCTGTAGTTCCAGCTACTTGGAAGGCCAAGAAGGAAGGATCGCCGGAGCCCAGCAGGTCGAGGCTGCAGTGGCCAAGAGCGGCCACTGCACTCCAGTGTGAGTGACTGAGACAACAACTCAAAAAAAAAAAAAGTGAACTGCTTGGCAAAACATGGCAAAGCTAAGCAATGTTAAAATGGCTTCTCATTGGGTATATTGACTCCATCTTACATACTTTCACTGAGTAATACATACACACACACACACACACACACACACACACACACCTAAGAGGCTAAGGTGGAAGGATCACTGGAGCACAATACGTCAAATCTGTCATGACCTGTGATTGTTGTGATCATGTCACTTTACTCCAGCCTGGGTGACAGTCCCTGACTCAAAAAAAAAAAATCATTTCCTACCCAGAGATCATGAAGATATTATCTACTAAAAGCCTTATAGTTTTTCCTTTCAATGGTCTGCTATCTACCTGGAGTAGATTTCTGTGTAAGATATATGGGGTCAAATTTATTTCTTTTTCACATAGAGAGTCAGTTATCTTAGCTGTTTATTAACTATTCATTTCCTACTTTTTTGCAGTGTCACCTGTCATCAATTATATGCCCATGTATGTATAGATCTGTTTCTACATTCTATTTTGTTCCATGTGTCTATATGCCTAGTCTTGCATAAATGCCACACTGTATTAGTAACTGTAGTTTTATAATAACTCTGGATATGTGCTAAAGCAATTCCCTCAAACGTTGCTCTTTTTTTTTTCAAGAATATCTTGGTTATTTGCATATTTTCACCTTTTATTCCTGAAGAGTCTTCTTGTTTTGCATTTTCATACACATTTTAAAATTACTTTTTCTATTTCCAGGCTTTCACACAAAGTGTATTTTATTTTAATTGGATATAATTTAATCTATAAATCAATTAGGAGAGAGCATGACATTTTTACAATATTAAAATTTTCAACCTATAAGCATTGGATATATATGAGGAGAGACCCCAAACAACACAGAATTTATTTATAAAAAATTGTGTATTCTTTCGTGTGTGTGTGTGTGTGTGTGTGTGTGTGTGTGTGTTGGAGTCTCACTGTTGCCCAGACTGGAGTGCAGTGGCATGCTCCTGGCCACTGCAACCTCGACCTGCTAGGCTTCAGCGATACTTCCACCTCAGCCTTCCAAGTAGCTGAAACTACAGGCGTGCGCTACCATGCCTGGTTAATTTTTGATTTATTTAGAGATGAGGTCTTTCCGAGTTGCCCAGGTGGGTCTCAAACCTGCAGGCTCAGGCAATCCACTTACCTTGTCCTCCCAAAGTGCTGGGATTACAGGCTGAGCCAGCAAGCCCGGTCAAAATTGTACATTCTTAACATGTTTATACTTGTCACCTTCAAAATACTCTTCGTTTGATGCAATACACCTATTGAGACACCTTTTCCACTGCTCAAAACAGTTTTTGAACTTGTCAATTTTGATGACTTTTAGTGCTTCTGCTGTTTTTATTTCACCTCTTCCATACTGGCAGACGTTTTCCTTTGAGGACTTTTTTCATCCAGGGAAACAAAAAAGTCACTCGGAGCACAATCAGGTGAATAGGGAGGGTGGGACAAGGAGGCTATGCCATTTTTTGGTCAAAAAGTGCTGAACGCAGGGCTCGGTGACTCAGCCTGTAATTCCGCGCCTTCGGGAGGCTGAGGTGAGTGGATTGCCTGAGCCCGCGGGTTCGAGACCTGCCTGGGCAGCGAGACCTCATCTCTACAATAAATCAAAAAATCAGCCAGGCGTGGTAGCGCATGCCTGTAATTCCGGCTACTTGGAAGGCTGAGGTGGAAGGATCGCCGGAGCCCAGCAGGTCGAGGCTGCGGTGGCCGGGAGCGGCCACTGCACTCCAGTCTGGGCAACAGAGTGAGACTCCAACTCAAAAAAAAAAAGTGCTGAACGCTCAGCGTGGTGTGGGAAAGTGCACTGGCAAATCACCGATCACAAAATGGGCAAATGCGTTGGAAATTGCTAGAAAAAAATTCACTAAAGCCAAACTCAGCCTTTCACAACAATACTGGCTGGTACACTGATGCCGATGGGTTCCTAGAACACTTACCTAGTGGGAGAAGCCTGTTCTATAAGGGGATTGTCCTCCAAAAATATACTTCCGGTTTATTTGGGGTCCCTCACCCTCAGACTCCACTAATTGATGGGATGAGCATCAAGATTTCAATGTAGGAAAAGCAAGTGGAATAGGAGATATCATTGTAGCCATCATTAGAAAACACAATCAGGGCTGGGCATGGTGGCTCAGTCTGTATTCCCAGCACTTTGGGAGGCCAAGGCGAGAGGATTGCCTGAGCCCAGGGGTTTGAGACCAGCCCAGGCAACTTGGTGAGACGTCGTCTCTACAATAAAATAAAAAATAGCCAGGTGTGGCAGCGTGCGTCTGTAGTTCCAGCTACTCGGAAGGCTAAGGCAGAAGGATTGCTGGAGCCCAGCAAGTTGTTGCTGGGGTGGCCATGAGCATGCGTTCCACTGCACTCCAGTCTGGGTGAAGGAGTGAGACTCCAACTCCAAAAAAAAGAGAAAAATCTGGCACAAGGCAAAAATGCCAATTACCATCACTTCTATTTCACATGGTGTTGGAGCCCAAGGGCGCAGTGACTCAAGCCTGTAATCCTAAGACTTTGGGAGGCTGAGGGGAGAGGCTTGCTGGAGCTCAGGGATTCGAGACCAGCCTGGGCAACTTGGTGAGACCTGTCTCTACAATAAATAAAAAAAATAAGGCAGGCATGATAGTGCATGCCTGTAGTTCCAGCTACTTGGAAGGTAGAGGCAGAAGGGTTGCCTGAGCCCAGCACATCAAGGCTGTGGTAGCTGTGAGCATGCCACGGCACTCCAGCTTGGGCGACAGAGTGAACTCTGAGTCAAGAAACAAACAAACAACAAAAAACCCAACATGGAATTGGAGCCAGGGCAAATTTAAGGAAAAGTGAAATTGGAAGCATAAGGTTTAAAAAGGAAGTAAAACTACCATTAAAGTTATGGGCCGGGCTCGGAGGCTCAGCCTGTAATCCCGATTGCCTGAGCCCACGTGTTCGAGATCCACCCGGGCAACTTGGCGAGACCTAGTCTCTACAATAAATAAAAAATTAACCGGGCATGCCAGCCACGCCTGCAGTTCTGGCTACTTGGAAAGTTGAGGCGAAAAGATCACCGGAGCCCAGCAGTTCTAGGCTACGGCAGCTGGGAGTGTGCCACTGCACTCAAGTTGGGTGACAGAGTAAGACTCCAACTCAAAAAAAAAAAAAGTGCCGGGCTCGGTGGCTCAGCCTGTAATCCCGCGCCTTTGGGAGGCTGAGGTGAGTGGATTGCCTGAGCCTGCGGGTTCGAGACCCGCCTGGGCAGCAAGACCTCATCTCTACAATAAATCAAAAAATCAGCTGGGCGTGGTAGCGCATGCCTGTAATTCCGGCTACTCAGAAGGCTGAGGCGGAAGGATCGCCAGAGCCCAGCAGGCGAGGCTGCGGTGGCCGAGAGCGGTCACTGCACTCCAGTCTGGGCAACCGAGTGAGACTCCGACACACAAAAAAAAAAAAAAAATTAATATGATTGTATACACAGAAACCTCAAATTGTCTAAGGAAAAAGTATTAGAAATAATAGGTGAATTTAGCAAGGCAGCTATATTTAAGATTAATACTCAAAAACTAGTTTTATTTCTATAACATTAGCAATGAAAAGCTAGAAAATGTAACTACAGAGTAACAATGTATGTACAGTCAAATAATATCAACTGCCTAGGAATAAATCCAAGAACATATATTCAAGGCCACTGCAGGATAAATTTTTAAACTTTTAGAAACAATATAAATCTAAATAAGGGAGATATGTACTTGCTTTTGGAATCCAGCAACCATGCTGTGAGGAAGCCTAAACAAGTGCTGGTCAACAGATCGGCTATCGCTCAGTGTTTGGTGTTGACAACTGGTGGAAGTCCCAGTCAGCAGCCAGCATCACCAGTAGACATATAAATGAAGATATCACCAGATTATTTCAGCCTTCAGCTACTGAGTTACCCTCAACCTTTGAGTCTTCCAGTTAAAGCCCCAGAAATTGTGGAGCAGAGACAAGTCATTCCTTCTTTACCCTGCCCAAATTACTAGCCCACAGAATGTATGAGCACAATAAAATGGTGGTGATTTTACAGCACTAGGTTTCGAGGTGATTTATTATACAGGAATAGTATGTAGAATAAGCAAATGATAGGAATTTTTTTTTTTTTTTTGAGTTGGAGTCTCACTCTGTCGCCCAGACTGGAGTGCAGTGGCCGCTCCTGGCCACTGCAGCCTCGACCTGCTGGGCTCCGGGGAGCCTTCCGCCTCAGCCTTCCGAGTAGCCGGAATTACAGTCATGCACTACCATGCCCGGCTGATTTTTTGATTTATTGTAGAGATAAGGTCTCGCTGCCCAGGCGGGTCTCGAACCTGCGTGCTCAGGCAATCCACTCACCTCAGCCTCCCAAAGGCGCAGGATTACAGGCTGAGCCACTGAGCCCGTCTTGATAGGAACTTTAAAAAAAAAATTAGCTGGGCTTGGTGGCTCAGCCTGTAATCCTAGCGCTTTGGGAGGCTGAGGTGAGTGGATTGCCTGAACCCGCGGGTTCGAGACCCACCTGGGCAACTTGGTGAGACCTCATCTCTACAATAAATCAAAAATCAGCCAGGCGTGGTAGTGCACGCCTGTAGTTCCAGCTACTCGGAAGGCTGAGGCGGAAGGGTCGCCGGAGCCCACCAGGTCGAGGCTGCGGTGGCTGGGAGCGGCCACTGCACTCCATCCAATCTGGGTGACAGAGTGAGACTCCAACTCAAAAAACAAAAATTTATTTTAAAGATGTGGGGTACAATTCAGGGTTAGGTATACAAATGTTCGTTATGCAGGTGTACGTCCCCCCCCCCACTCCCTGGCAGGTTCCCACTACTGTCAATCTTTTTCTTATCATATTACGATAATTGTTTAAGGTCCGCTTATGAGTGAGAACACGTGATACTCAGTTATTTGTTTCTGTGAAAGATGACTCAGTATTATAGCCTCTAAGTAAATCCAAGTTGCTGTGAAGTTCATTATTTTGTCCTTTATGGCTGCATAATAGTCCATCATGTATATGTACCACATTTTTTTTTTTTTTTTTTTTTGAGTTGGAGTCTCACTCTGTCGCCCAGACTGGAGTGCAGTGGCCGCTCCCGGCCACCGCAGCCTCGACCTGCTGGGCTCCGGCGATCCTTCCGCCTCAGCCTTCCAAGTAGCTGGAATTACAGGCATGCGCTACCACGCCCGGCTGATTTTTTGATTTATTGTAGAGATGAGGTCTCGCTGCCCAGGCGGGTCTCGAACCCGCGGGCTCAGGCAATCCACTCACCTCAGCCTCCCAAAGGCGCGGGATTACAGGCTGAGCCACCGGGCCCGGCTTGTACCACATTTTTAAAATCCAGTCCTATTTTGATTGACAGTGCAGTTGGTTTTTGCTATTATAAATAATGCTGCAATAAACATACGTGTGCAAATATCTTTTTCATAGAGAGATTTGAGTTCCTCCGGTTATATTCCCAGTAGGGGGATTGCAGGGTCATATGGGAGGTCAATTTTTAGATCTTTTAGGAATCGCCATACTGTTTTCCACAGAGGCTATACTAGTTTACACTCCCACCAACAGTGTAGAAGTGTTCCTTTTCCCCTGTATCCTCTCTAGCATCTGTTGTTTTTTGAGTTATTGATGATGGCCATCCTTACTGGAGTTGGGTGGTATCTCATTGTGATTTTAATTTGCATCTCTTTGGTGACTAGTGTGACTGAACCTTTTTTCATGTATCTGTTGACTGCTTGTATGTCTTCTTGAGAACTGTCTATTTATATCTTTTGCCCCCTTTGTAATGGGGCTGTTTGTTTTTTTCTTTTTTTTGAGTTGGAGTCTCACTCTGTCGCCCAGGCTGGAGTGCAGTGGAACGCTCACAGTCACGCCAGAGTTAACTTGCTGGGTTCAAGCGGTCCTTCCACCTCAGCCTTCCAAGTAGCTGGAACTACCGGCTTGCACTACCATGTCCAGATAATTTTTTATTTATTGTAGAAATGAGATCTCACCAAGTTGCCCAGGCTATTCTCAAACCTGTGGGCTCAGGCAGTTCTCTCACCTTTGTCTCCCAAAGTGCTGGGCTTACAGACCTGAGCCACACGCCTTGCCTGTTTTTTTCTTTTCAGTGCATTTGAGTTTCTTGTAGTTTCTAGATGGTAGGCCTTTGTCAGACATACAGTTGGCAAATATTTTTTCCCAGTCTGTGGGCTGTCTCCCCACCCTCTTGATGGTTTCTTTGGCTTTGCAGAAGCTTGTCAGTTGATGAGGTCCCATTTGTCTATCTTATCTCCTATGGCGTGGGCATTTGGGGTTTTGATCAGGAATTGGTTGCCTGTTCCAATTTCCATAAGGGTGTCTCCTGCATTTTCTGAGGTTCTTATAGTTTGAGGCTTTATGTTTAGGTCTTTGATTCATTTAGAGTTGATTTTTGTGTATGGTGATAGGTAAGGGTCTTGTTTTAATCTTCTGCATGTGGTCAGCCAGTCTTCCTAGCACCATTTACTGAATAGGTTCTCCTCTCTTCAGTGGTGAGTGGTGGAGGCTTTGTTGAAGATGAGTTGATTGAGAAATTGGTTTTGCTTCTGGAATCTCTATCCTGTTCCATTGGTCTATATGCCTGTTCTTGTACCAATACCAGGCTGTTTTGATTATTGTAGCTTTATAATAAAGTTTGGGAATGTGATACCTCCTGGTTTGCTTTTTTTGCCGAGGATTGTTTTGGCTATTCATAGTCGTTTATGTTTCCATTTGAATTCCTGTATTGTCATTTCCAGGTCTGAGAAGAATGCTGCTGGTAATTTAATGGGTATTGTGTTAAATTTATAGATTGCCTTGAGTAGAATGGACATCTTAACAATGTTGATTCTTCCAATCCATGAGCATGTGTCATGGATTGTGTCATCTTTGGTTACTTTGAGCAGTGTTTTGTAGTTTTCATTGTAGAGGTCTTTCATGTCTCTGATTAGGAAGATGCCAAGGTATTTCATATTTCTGTGGCTATTGTGAATGGAATTGTGCTTTTTATTTGGGTTTCTGTTTATTTATTGTTGGTGTATAGATATACGACTTTTGCACATTTATTTTATATCCTGAGACTTGCTAAAGTCCTTTCTTTTCCATTTGAGTTGGAGCTTCACTCTTGTTGCCCAGGCTGTAGTGCAGTGGCATGCTCATGGCCACCCCAGCATTGCCCTGCTGAACTTAGGCGACCTGCTGGACTTAGGCAATCTTTCCACCTCACCCTTCCAAAGTAGCTGAAACTACAGATGCACACCACCACGCCCAGCTAGTTTTTGTGACTTATTGTAGAGATGAGGTCTCACCAGCCCAGGCTGGTCTTCTTGCCTTGGCCTTCCAAAGTGCTGGGATTGCAGGCTGAGCCACCACGCCTGGTCTGCCAAAGTCCTTTATCAGTGCAAGGAGGTTTTTGACAGATTCTTGGGTTTTCGAGGTATAGAATCATGTTGTCTGCAAAGAGGGATAACTTAACTTCCTCTTTTCCTATTTGGATACCCCTGATCTCCTTCTCTTGTCTG
>NW_007259878.1:46510-54117 GCF_000164805.1 Carlito syrichta
AGCCGGTCATGGTAGCACATGCCTGTAGTTCCAGGTACTTGGAAGGCTGAGGCAGAAGGATCACCAGAGCCCAGCAAGTTGAGGCTGCGGTGGCCGAGAGCATGCCACTGCACTCCAGTCTGGGCGACAGAGTGAGACTACAACTCAAAAAACAAAAAAAAAAACCAAAAAAAGAAAGAAAGAAAGAAAAAGAGGGGTGAGAGTGGGCATCCTTGTCTTGTTCTAGTTTTCAGGGGAAATGGTTCCAATTTCTGTCTGTTTAGCAGTATGCTGACTGTGGGTTTCTCATAGATGGTTCTTACTATTTTGAGGTATGTTCCATCTATGCCTAGATGTTCGAGGGTTTTTATCTAGAAAGGGTGCTGGATTTTATCAAAAACTTTTTCTGCGTCTAATGATATAATCATGTGGTTTTTGTCTTTACATCTGCTGATGTATTTAATAATGTTTATGGTCTTGTGGATGTTGAACCAGCCCTGCATCCCAGGGATGAAGCCTACTTGGTCGTGGTGGATGATTGTTGAGATGTGTGTTAGACCTGGTTTGCTAGGGTTTTGTTGAGAATTTTAGCATCTATGTTCATCAAGGATATTGATCTGTAGTTCTCTTTCTTTGTTGGATCTTTACCTGGTTTGGATATCAATGTGATGTTAGCTTCATAAAATGATTTGGTGAGAGTTTCATCTTTCTCAAATGCTTAGAATACTTTCATAGGATTGGTATCTGTTCCTCCTTGTATGTTTTGTAGAATTCTGCTGTAAAGCACTCTGGTCCAGGGCTTTTTTTGTAGTTAGTTTTCTTATGACATAGTCAATTTTCTGGACTGTTATTGGTCTATTTAGGGTCTCGATTTCTTCTTGTTTCAAGCTGGGGAGGTTGTATGATGTCAGAAATTCCTCCATTTCCTTTAGGTTTTCAAATTTGTTTTCATACAAGTGCACATAGTAGTCTTTGATAATCTTATGTATTTCTTTGGGGTCAGTTGTGACTTGATCTTTTGCATTTCTGATTGTGTTTATTTGGGCTTTTTTCTCTCTTTTTCTTGGTCAGTCTAGCTAGGGGGTCCATCAATCTTGTTTAACCTTTTGAAGAAACAGCTTTTTGTTTTGTTGATTTTTTTGTATTTTTTTTGTCTTCCATGTCCCAAATTTGAGCTTTTATTTTGGTGATCTGGATTCTTCTGCTGAAGTTAGGGTTTTGGTGGTCTTGCTTTTCCAGCTTCCTTCGGTGATTTGGTAGGCTGTTAACTTGTGATCTTTTCATTTTCTTCACATTTGTTCATAGAGATATGAATTCTCCTCTTAGAACTGTTTTCACAGCATCCCAGAGATTTCTTCATTTTCATTTGTTTCCAGGTATCTTTTTTTTTTTTGAGTTGGAGTCTCACTCTGTCGCCCAGACTGGAGTGCAGTGGCCGCTCCTGGCCACCACAGCCTCGACCTGCTGGGCTCCAGTGATCCCTCCACCTCAGCCTTCCGAGTAGTCAGAATTACAGGCGCACGCTACCACACCCGGCTAATTTTTGATTTATTGTAGAGACGAGGTCTCGCCAAGTTGCCCAGGCGGGTCTCGAACCCGCGGGCTCAGGCAATCCACTCACCTCAGCCTCCCAAAGGTGCGGGATTACAGGCTGAGCCACCGAGCCCGGCTCTCCAGGTATCTTTTAATCTCTGTTTTGATTTCCATGTTGACCCAGGAATTGTTTAGCATCATACTATCTAGTGTTCATGTCTTTGTGGGTTTGGGGGAAATTTTGTTGGTGTTGATATTTATATTTAGTCCACTGTAGTCTGAGAAGGTGCATGGCAGTCTTTCAATCTTATGAATTTGTTTACGCTTGATTTATGGCCAAGGATATGGTCAATCGTAGAGTACATTCCATATGGTGATGAGTAGAATGTATATTCCATGGTTGTCAGGTGGAGTGTTCTATAGGTATCAATTAAGTCCATTTGGTCAAGCATCACATTGAGGTTATGGATCTCCTTGTTGATTTTTTTGTCTTGATGATCTGTCCAGGGTCTAGAAGCTGCTTTATGAAAGTTGGTGCTCCTGTGTTGGGTGCATATATGTTTAGGATGGATATTTCTTGTCGATGGATTGAACCTTTTTTTTTTTTTTGACTTGAATTCTCACTCTGTTGCCCAGACTGGAGTGCAGTGGCTGCTCCCAGCCACCACAGCCTCGACCTGCTGGGCTCCGGCAATCCTTCTGCCTCAGCCTTCCAAGTAGCTCGAACTGCAGGTGCACTACCACGCCCGGTTCATTTTGATTTATTGTAGAGATGAGGTCTCACCAAGTTGCCCAGGTGGGTCTCGAACCTGCAGGTTCAGGCAATCCACTCACCTCAGCCTCCCAAAGGCGCGGGATTACAGGCTAAGCCACTGATCCCGGCTGACTGAACCTTTTATCATTATATAGTGACCTTCTGTATCTTTTAAAATTTTTGATAACTTAAAAGGATTTTTGTCTAATATTAATATTGTGACTCCTCCTTTCTTTTGTGTTCTATTTGACTGAAATTTTGTTTCCCATCCTCTTACTTTGAGTCTGTGAGTGTCCGTTCTGGTCATATGAGTCTCTTGGAGACAATATGTTGTTGCCTCATGCTATTTTATGCATTTTGCTATTCTGTGTCTTTTCAGTGGTGCATTTAGTCCATTCACATTCAGACTAATTATTTCATTCATTCATTCATTCATTCATTTATTTATTTAGTTGGAGTCTCACTCTGTCGCCCAGACTGGAGCGCAGTGGCCGCTCCTGGTCACCGCAGCCTCAACCTTCTGGGCTCTGGTGATCCTTCCACTTCAGCCTTCCAAGTAGCTGGAACTACAGGCACACGCTACCATGCCCGGCTAGTTTTTAATTTATTGTAGAGATGAGGTCTCACCAAGGTGCCCAGGCGGGTCTTGAACCTGCGGGCTCAGGCAATCCACTCACCTCAGCCTCCCAAAGCATAGGATTACAGGCTGAGCCACTAAGCCTGGCTCAGGCTAATTATTGAGATGTGAGAGTTTACCCCAGTCATGATGTTCTTATAGAGTTTGTTGTTGTTGCTGCTGTTTCTTTGTTTGTTGTCTTTCCTTTGATTTTTGGGTTGATTCATGTGTGTTTTTAATTTTTTCCTGCATTCTTGTAAAGCGCGTTGTCATTCTTTTTTCCTTTCTTCTGTGTTTAATTCTTTTTTAAATTTTTTTTTTTTTTTTTTTTTTTTTGAGATGGAGTCTCACTCTGTTGCCCAGACTGGAGTGCAGTGGCCGCTCCTGGCCACTGCAGGCTTGACCTGCTGGGCTCCGGCGATCCTTCCGCCTCAGCCTTCCAAGTAGCTGGAACTACAGGTGCACACTACCATGCCCGGCTAATTTTTGATTTATTGTGGAGATGAGGTCTCACCAAGTTGCCCAGGCGGGTGACAAACCCGCGGGCTCAGGCAATCCACTCACCTCAGCCTCCCAAAGGCGTGGGATTACAGGCTGAGCCACAGAGCCCAGCTTCTTAAATGTTTCTTGTAGAGCTAGTCTGGAGGTAGCAAAAACTCTTAGGGACTGAAGGTCTGGGAAGGATTTTAATTCTCTATCGCTGATGGAGCTTAGTTTAGCTGAGTAGGCAATTCTTTTTTTTTTAAGTGAGAAAGCAGGATTTATTGAGAGGACAGAGAAGCTTCCACAGTGGGAGGGGACCTGAAGGGGTTGCCTGGAAATTCTTGATTGAAATTGTTTATCCTAAGGCCAGACGTGGTGACTGAAGCCTGTAATCCCAGCACTTTTGGACGCTGAGGCAAGAGAATTGCCTGAGCCCAGGGATTTGAGACCAGGTTGGACAACTTGGTGAGACCTCATCTCCACAATATATCAAAAAATTAACTGGGCATGGTAATGTGCAACTGTAGTTCCAGCTACTTGGAAGACTGTGGCAGAAGGATCGCCTGAGCCCAGTAGATCAATGCTGAGAGGTGGTCGTGAGCATGCCACTACACTCCAGCCTGGGCAACAGAGTGAGACTCTGACTCAAAAAAAAAAAGAAATTGTTTATCTTTGAGAACTTTGAACATTGGGCTCCAGGCTCTCCTAGCCTGAAATGTTTCTGTAAATAAGTCTGCTGCTATTCTAATTGGTCTTCCCCAGTAGGTGGTCTGACTTTTCTCTCTTGCTGCCTTTAGGATTTTTTTCTTTTACACCTACTTTGTGTAAGCAAATTACTGTGTGTCTAGGGGTTGGTCTTCTCATTTGCTGTCTTGCAGGGGTCTCTGAATCTCTTATGTTTGAATGGGCACTCACTGATGAGATGAGGGAAGTTTGCTTGGATAATTTTCATGGAATGTTTGTTCCAGGGTGGTCTCTGTTTCTCTGTCTGCCTCAGGGATTCCAAGTAATCTTAGGTTTGGCCTCTTGAAATAATCGCTCATCTCTTGGAGGTTTTGTTCTGTCTTTTTAAACTTCTTTTCTATGTTTTTAACAGTTTGGTTTAGTTCCGTATTTTGATCCCCATCTCTGAGATTCTTTCTTCTGCTTGGTTAATTCTGCTTTCCATGCTTATCAGTTTGTTATTTATTTCATTCACTGTATTCTTTATTGCTGTTCTCTCAGTTATCAATGTCTTCATTCTTTCCTCTTGTCTCTTCTCATTTCTATTTATTCTTTCTATTAATATCTTGATATCTGGATTTGTGGTTTGAGACCAGTCATTCTGGGGGCTCTTCATTATTTGTGATTCGAAGTCTGTATTCTCAGTGGTTGACCTCCCAGGGGTCTGTGAGGCCCATATTCTTCCTTTGGTTTTTCATCATTTGTGTAGATTTTCCTCCCCCCTTTTTTACCTCTTCTTTAATTCTGTTATTCAGGGATGGGGGATAGCTTTTACTTTTGTTTGCTTGATCTCCTATTCTTACTTATGTAGATCCTCTGGCTTTGTTCAATTCTGAAGCAGGATTGTGGGTGGGGGGCTGTACTTTTTGCAGTTTTGAAATTTAATTGAGGGGGGAGCTGTGATTCAGAAACTATCTGCAGATCCCAGTATCCACTGACAGGTATGTGGGCCCCCTGAAACCGACTTACAATATGTCCACGCAGTGTGAGTATAAGTTTGCCCCCACCCTGCTGCTTGTTGCCGCTGCTGTCAAGTCTCCCCCTCAGATCTGACATGTCTGTGCCTGTTCCAGCATGAGGGAAGGGTGTCTGTCTCTCCAAGTTTGATGAGGAGATAACCTTTAGGTCCCAGGTTGGAGGCTGGGAGGAGCTGGGTGGGGCAATGCAGGTCTCCCTGGTCTTGGGATGGAGAAAATGGCACCAGGTAGCATTTCCTCACCAGTGGTAGGGCTCCTTTCCAGCTCTCCCCTGCCCTCTCCACAGATCGTGGAGATCATGTGTGCTGCTCTATTGTCACAGGTGATGGTATGGGCCTGGCACCAGTGGTGAGGATCAGCTGCTTTCTTCTGCCTCTTCTTAGGAGAGCCCTGTGAACAGCAGACAATCCTGTGCACTGGAAGCTCCAATCTCAGGGCAGTGGGGTGTTGTAGTCACCTCTGGAGGAGAGTCTTGGGTGCATGAACCTGAGTCTCCCCTTAGACGGACTTTTACTCACCCACTGACACACACGCACTCATGCAGAGAGTCTTTATGGACACTTGCTTTTGCAGAGACTTTCATAGTCTGACCTGTTCCATCACCATCTTGCTGGAAATCCTGATAGGAACTTTTAGAAGCAAGTTGTGATAGATGCACCTTCAGAGTTATTAGTCTCTGGAGATATTGATGTTATAAAGAGAATCAAACCAAATCCAGTCAACCTGTTGATGGCAGGATTAGGGTAGTGCTGCAGACTACAAATGGTCTCACCCAAATCCATTTTTCTACAGTATGGGCTACGCATGTATTCTAGTGAGAAACAATATTTCCCATTATACTTCTCAGTTGAATATAGCCATTGACTAAGGTCCTGCCCATGGAATGTGTGAAGAAATGACAGGCACCTTCCATGTCACTTGCTCAAAAGGAAATTGCTCTTTGTTTCCAGTCTTCTTCCCGTTCTGTGAGCTGGTGGATGAGAGCAACCTAGGGGATGGAAGAGAATGAGAAGTGAGGAACTGGGGTCCCTGAATTTTGCTGTGGAACAGGGTTGTCCTATTACCTGAGTTGCTTATCTACCTTCAGATTGTCATAAAAAAAGAAATTTCTGCCTTACTTTAACCCAATTTATGTTTTGGTATCTGTGTTACGTTAGCTTAACTCCCTCATTAATTTATGTAGGTAGTTAAGAACAGGACTGAGGAGACAGATGATAGGATTCCTAGGGACACAGACTAAGAAGTTAGCAAGGTTGGCAGTGACCAAGATGTCACATTAAAGTGTCAAAATTTGCCAGGCTCGGTGGCTCAGCCTAAAATCCTGCGCCTTTGGGAGGCTGAGGGGAGTGGATTGCCTGAGCCCGTGGGTTTGAGACCCGCCTGGGCAGTGAGACCTCATCTCTACAACAAATCAAAAAATCAGCCGGGCGTGGTAGCGCATACCTGTAATTCCAGCTACTCGGAAGGCTGAAGTGGAAGGGTCGCCGGAGCCCAGCAGGTAGAGGCTGCGATGGCCGGGAGCGGCCACTGTACTCCAGTCTGGGCGACAGAGTGAGACTCCAACTCAAAAAAAGAAAGAAAAGGAGGCAGAGAGGATTAACTGAATTCAAGGGTTCAAGACTAGCCTGGGCAACTTGGTGAGACCTCATCTCTACAATAAATGAAAAAATTAGCTGAGTGTAGTGGCACATGCCTGTAGTTCCAGTTACTTGGAAGGCTGGGGTGGAAGTATTGCCTGAACCCAACAGGTCAAGGCTGTGGTGGCCATGATTGTGCCACTGCACTCCAGCCTGGGCAACAGAATGAGACTCTGACAAGAAAGGAAGAAAGAAAGAAAGAGAGAGAGGGAGGGAGGAAGGGAGGAAGATCTGGAGGAAGAACATTCCAGGCTAGGAGGACAACAAGTGCAAAGACCCTGGGGGCAGAAGCAAGATTGGCATGTTAGAGAGAGAGAAATTCTGTGGCAAGAGCCACAGAACAAGAGGGAGAGGTAGAAGGTGAGTTCAGAGAGGAAGGCAAAGATGGATCTCATGGGAATTTGGGTTTTGGTCTATGTGTCAAGGGAAACCACTGGATGTCTTGGAGCAGTACAGTGGCATGACCTAATTTACCTTTTTAAAAAGTCAATCTGCCAGCCTGGGCAACTTGGCAAGACCTCGTCTCAACAATAAATAAAAAATTATCTGGGCATGGTAGCGCACGCCTGTAGTTCCGGCTACTTGGAAGGCCGAGGCGGAAGGATCAACAGAGCCCAGCAGGTCAAGGCTGCAGTGGCTGGGAGCGGCAACTGCACTCCAGTCTGGGTGACAGAGTGAGACTCCAACTCGGAAAAAAAAAGTCTATCTGGCTTTTGTATGGAAAATAGACTATAGAGAAGCAACAGTTGAGGCCAGGAGACCAATTAGTAGATTTTTGCATGGGTCCCTATCCCCTGTTATGAACCATGCCTCACAGCAGGAGGTGAGAGAGGGAAGCTTCATCTGTGTTTACAGGCACTTTCCATCGCCTGCATAATGCCTGAGCTCCGCCTCCTGTCAGATCA
>NW_007259878.1:54137-62575 GCF_000164805.1 Carlito syrichta
TGCACTCCAATCTGGGCAAGAGTGAGACTCCAACTTAAAAAAAAAAAAAAAGTTGCTCTTTTCATGATCCATATGCTGAGTCATCTGGTCACTTAGTGATTACCCTGTTATCTGGAATGTGTAATTCATTCCATAAACTCTTATTATTTTTAATAGCTATTACAACTGACTGCTGAGTAAATTTGCAATGCATAAAATATTATGTAAAATATCTAGCTTGGCTTTCAGAGCTTTTTGCCCTTTGTTGCCATAACCTATCAAGTGGAAAAACTGGTTCTCTCTCTTTTGTTACTGTAAAATATGCATATGCCGGGCTTGGTGGCTCAGCCTGTAATCCCGCGCCTTTGGGAGGCTGAGGTGAGTGGATTGCCTGAACCCGCGGGTTCGAGACCTGCCTGGGCAACTTGATGAGCCCTCATCTCTACAATAAATCAAAAAAATTAGTCAGGTGTGGTAGCGCGCGCCTGTAGTTTCAGCTACTTGGATGGCTGAGGCAGAAGGATCGCCAGAGCTCAGCAGGTCGAGGCTGCGGTGACCGGGAGCAGCCACTGCACTCCAATCTGGGCGACAGAGTTGAGAGTCCAACTCAAAAAAAAAAAAAAGAAATTCTAACATTCCTTCAAGGTCTAGTTAAGGTACATTCTCCACTGGAAAACTTTCTTAGTAGTAGTGATTATTTGGTGGTATCTCTGTAATTCTCCCCATTCAGTACACATTTTTCTTTTCTTTTCTTTTTCTGCATAATTTCTCACTCTGTCGCCCAGGCTAGAGTGCACTGGCATGCTCATGGCTACCACAGCCTCGATGTGCTGGACTCAGGTGATCCTTCTGCCTCAGTCTTCCAAGAAGCTGGAACCACAGGCATGCGACACCATGCCTGGCAGATTTTTAAAAAATTTATTGTAAAGAAAAGATCTTGCCAACTAGCCCATGCTGGTCTCTAACCTCTGGACTCAGGCAATCTCTCGCTTCTGCCTTTCTTCTTCTTTTTTTTTAGTTGGAGTCTCACTCTTGTCACCCAGCCTGGAGTGCAGTGGCACGCTCACAGCCACCGCAGTCTCTACCTGCTGGGCTTAAGCGATCCTTCTGTCTCAGTCTTCCAAATAGCTTGAACTACTGACACATGCCACCACACCTAGGTAGTTTTTGTGATATATTGTAGAGACGAGGACTTACCAACTTGCCTAGGTTGGTCTTGAACCCCTGGGCTCAGGCAATCCTCTCACCTATCCTCCCAAAATTCTGGGATTGCAGGCTGAGCCACCGCACCCAGCCACCTCCAACTTTCAAAGTGCTGGGATTACAAGGATGAGCTACCATGCCCAATCATTTTTCTTTTTTTTTGAGTTGGAGTCTCACTCTGTCACCCAGACTGGAGTGTAGTGGCCGCTCCCGGCCACTGCAGGCTCGACCTACTGGGCTCCAGCGATCTTTCCGCCTCAGCCTTCAAAGTAGCTGGAATTACAGGCATTTTTCTTTTTTTAATTTTAATTTTTATGTTTTGAGACAGGAGCTGTGTCTGTCGCCCAGGCTGGAATGCTATTGTGTGATTATAGCTCATTGTAGCCATGAACTCCTGGGCTTAAGTCATCCTGCTGTCTCAGCCTCCTGAATAGCTATGCCTACAGGCATATGCCACTACATCCACTAATTTATTACTAATATATATTCTTTATTTTTATTTTTTATTTTTATTTTTTCGTTTTATTTTTTTCAACTTTTATTTTTTATTTTTTTATCAATATATATTTTTTTGATATTGTGGAGTACAGTTTAGGGTTAGGTATACAAATATGCTTTATTCAGGCACCCTTGTTGATAAGGGGTGTCTTCCTGTTCCCAGACAGATATTGACTACTGTTAATCCCACCTCCCTTCCCCTCCCCCCATAGTTTCCCACCACTGTCAGTCTTTTTTTTTTTTTTTAGTCGTATTACGGTGGATTACTAATATATATTCTTTTAGAAATAAGGTCTTGCTGTATTGCCCAGACTGATTTTTTTTTTTTTTTTTGAGTTGGAGTCTCACTCTGTGGCTCAGACTGGCCACCACAGCCTCGACCTGCTGGACTCTGGTGATCCTTCCGCCTCAGCCTTCCAAGTAGTTGGAACTACAGGCCACGCTACCACGCCCGGCTAATTTTTTTGATTTATTGTAGAGATGAGGTCTCGCCAAGTTGCCCAGGCGGGTCTCGAACCCGCAGGCTCAGGCAATTCACTCACCCCGGCTTCCCAAAGCACGGGATTACAGGCTGAACCACCGAGCCCAGCCCAGACTGTTCTTAACCTTCTAACCTTAAGTGATCCTCCCACCTCAGCCTCCCAAAGTGCTGGGATTACAGGAGTGGACCACTGCCTCAGTTCTTTATTCTATTTCCTTTTCTTTCTTTATCTTATGCTTCAAATCTGCCTCTTCACTCCTGGGTGCTAAAGAGGTTATTGGAGTGAGCAAATATTCAAGTAGAAAGTACATGAATGTTAAAATAAAATATGGCTAGTTGATGTGAATTTTGCTTCTCCCTTTTGCTAATTAGCTGTGTGAACTTGTGCCCATACTTAAATATTCTGAATCACAGTTTTCTGATTTGTAAAATGAGGAGAATTACATCTGCCTCATAGTGTCAGTATGAGAATCAGAGATAAAAGATGGGTGGGTTTATCAGTCTGTTTTGCACTACTATAAAGAAATACCTGAAGCTGGGTTACTTATAAAGGAAAGAGGTTTATTTTGGTTTGCAGTTCTTCATGGCACCGACATCTGCTCAGCTTCTGATGAGGGTCCAAGAAGCTTTTACTAGTAGAAGAAGGCAAGGGGAGTCAGCGTGTCATGGCGAGAGCAGGAGCAAGAGAGGGGGGGCTGCCAGCCTTTTTTAGACAAGAAACTCTCCCATAAACCAATACTGTGAGAACTCACTTATTACCATGAGAATGGCACTCCATGGTTCAATCACCCCCACTAGGTCCCACCTCCAACACTGGCTATCATATTACTTTTCTTCATTTTTTTTTTTTGAGTTGGATTCTCTGTCGCCCAGACTGGAGTGCAGTGGCCGCTCCCGGCCACCGCACCCTCGACCTGCTGGGCTCCAGCGATCCTTCTGCCTCAGCCTTCCAAGTAGCTGGAATTACAGGCATGTGCTACCACACCCAGCTGATTTTTTGATTTAGTGTAGAGATGAGGTCTTTCATTTTTCTTTTTGACTTGGAGTCTCACTCTGTTGCCCAGACTGGAGTACAGTGGCACAATCACAGCTCACCATAGTCTTGGCCTCCTGGGCTCAGGTCCTCCTGCCTCAGCCTCCAAAATAGCTGGGGCTACAGGTGCACACCACCATGCTCAACTAATATTTTTATTTATTTTTTTTTTTGTAGAGATGAGGTCTCACTGTGTTGCCCAGGCTCTTTTCAAACTCCTAGTCTGAAGCAATCCACCCGATTTAGCTTCCCAAAGTGCTGGGATTACAGGCATGAGCAAGGAAACATTTCTGAGCTTAAGTGCAAGGAAATATTTCTTTTTTTTTTTTTTCTGAGTTGGAGTCTCACTCTGTCGCCCAGACTGGAGTGCAGTGGCCGCTCCTGGCCACCGCAGCCTCGACCTGCTGGGCTCCGGCGATCCTTCCGCCTCAGCCTTCCAAGTAGCTGGAATTACAGGCATGCACTACCACGTTCGGCTCATTTTTTGATTTATTGTAGAGATGAGGTCTGCCGCTGCCCAGGCGGGTCTCGAACCTGCGGGCTCAGGCAATCCACTCACCTCAGCCTCCCAAAGGCGCAGGATTACAGGCTGAGCCACCAAGCCCGGGTAAGGAAACATTTCTTAGCTTGAGGTTATGTCAGTAGAAACTACCAAAATGGAAAAACAAAGAGAAAGAAGACAATAAAATATATCAAAACATTCAAAATTATGGAATAACTACAAAAGGTGTAAATATATATAATGGACGTACCAGAAAAAGAAAAAAGAGAGAAAAGAACAGAAACAATCTTTTAAGCAATAATGACTGCTGGGTGCAGTGGCTCATGCCTGTAATTCCAGCACTTTGGGAGGTGGAGGCAAGAAGATTGCCTGAGTCCAGGGTTTCAAGACCAGCCTGGGCAACTTGGAAAGACTTTGTCTCTACAATAAATAAAAAAGTTAAACTCGGGCTCCAACTCAAAAAAAAAAAAAAAAAAAAAGTTAGCTTGGCATAGTGGTTTGTGCCTGTGTTTCCAGCTACTTGGAAGTCTGAGGTGGAGGGATCGCCTGAGTCCAGCAGGCCGAGGCTGCAGTGGCCATGAGGATGCCACTGCCCTCAAGCCCAGGTGACAGAATAAGACTCTTATTCAAAAAGAAAAAGAAAAAAGAAAATAACTGAGAATCTCCCCAAATTGTGACAAGACACAAAATCACAGATTCGCGAAGCTCAGAGAACACCAAGCTGAATAAATGCTTAAACAAAAACAAAACTCTACCCTAGGTTATTATTTTCAAACTACAGAAAATCAAAATAGAAGCCGGGCTCGGTGGCTCAGCCTGTAATCCCGCGCCTTTGGGAGGCTGAGGTGAGTGGATTGCCTGAGCCCTTGGGTTTGAGACCCGCCTATGCAGGCGAGACCTCATCTCTACAATAAATCAAAAAATTAGCCGGGTGTGGTAGCGTGCGCCTGTAATTCCGGCTACTCGGAAGGCTGAGGCGGAAGGATCGCCGGAGCCCAGCAGGTCGAGGCTGCGGTGGCCGGGAGCGGCCACTGCACTCCCATCTGGGCAACAGAGTGAGACTCCAACTCAAAAAAAAAAAAAAAAAATCAAAGATAGAGAATCCTGAAAGAAGCCAGAGGGGAAAAATAGCTTACCTGAAGAGGGGCAAAGATAAGGATTACACCCAACTTCTCATCAGAAACTAGTCAATCAAGTGTTGAGAAAACAAACAAACAAACACTCCACCAATCTAGAATTGTTTCCTATAAGATTATTTTTCAAAAATGAAGAAGAAATATTTTCTCAAACAAATTATAATTGAGAAAATTAGTTTCTATTAGACCTGTCCTTTAGGAGATATTAAAAGAAATGCTTTAGAGAGAAGAAAAATGATACATAGGTCAGAAATTTAGATCAACATAAAAAAGGAAGAGCATCAGAGAAGGAATAAGTGAAGATAAAAATACAAATGTTTATTTTTCTTATTATTAAAAAATCTAACAGTTTGTTCAAAATAATCATAGTAGTAACATATTCATTATGTGTGTGTATATATATACATGCTTATGTATAAGTGAATGAATGATGGAAATGATACAAGGGACAAGTGGGAGGAATTAGGAAGATTTTGTTATTATAAGGTGCTTGTAATACCTGTTAATTGGTATAGTGCTATTTGAAAGTGGACTTGAAGTAATTATAAATGTATATTACAAATTTTAGGACAACCATTAAAATTTAGAGTAAAAAAAAATAGAGTAAAAAAAAAAGTATGGCTAATATGCTAAGAAAGGGGAGGAGATGAAATGCTCAGTTAAAATTATAAAAGGCAGAAAGAGTGGAAGAAAAAAGGAACAAAGATAAGTGCAATAAATTAGAAGCAGTGACAAATGTGGTAGATATTAATCCAACTATATGAATAATCACTTAACTTGTCAATGTTCCAAATATTTCATTTGAAAGACAGAAGTTATCAGAGTGGATCAAAAACCAAGACCCAACTATATATTATTTACATTAAATTCACTTTAAGCATAAGCACACATATAGATTAAAAGTATTAATAAATGGATAAAGATATACCACTAACACTAGTCAAAAGAAAGAGGAAGTTATATTAATTTCAGATAGAGCTGACTTTAGAGCAAGGAAAGTTACCAGTGATAAAAAGGGGCATTTCATAATAATCAAGGGGTCATTTCTCCAAGAAGACAAAACAGTCCTTAATAGATACGTGTCTAACAAGAGAGCATCAAGATATATGAGGCAAAAAAAAAATGATAGAACTCCAAGGAGATAGATGAATTCACTATTACAGTTGGAGACTTCAATATCCCTCTGTCACAAATGGACATCAGGTAGACAGAAGCACCGTTCGGGACCCGCCTGGGCAACTTGACAAGACCTCATCTCTACAACAAAACAAAAATTAGCCAGACATGGTAGCGCGCATCTGTAGTTCCAGCTACTTGGAAGGCTGAGGTGGAAGGATCGCCGGAGACCAGCAGGTCGAGGCTGCGGTGGCCGGGAGCAGCCATTGCACTCCAGTCTGGGTGACAGAGTGAGACTCCAACTCAAAAAAAAAGAAAGAAATTAACAGCACCATCAATCCACTGTATATAATTGACATCCATCAACTACTTAATCCAACAATAGCAGAATGTACATTCTAGTCAGGCTTACATGGAACAATCACCAAGGTAGACCACATTCTGGGCCAAGAACACACCTTAACAAATTTGGAAGAATACATATCATACAATATCTGTTCTCAGTCTTCAATAGAATTAAGCTAAAAATCTATAATAGAGCCTGGCTTGGTGGCTCAGCCTGTAATCCCGCGCCTTTGGGAGGTTGAGGTGAGTGAATTGCCTGAGCCCACGGGTTCGAGACCCGCCTGGGCAGCAAGACCTCATCTCTACAATAAATCAAAAAATCAGCCGGGCATGGTAGCACATGCCTGTAATTCCAGCTACTCGGAAGGCTGAGGCGGAAGGATTGCCGGAGTCCAGCAGGTGAGGCTGCGGTGGCTGGGAGCGGCCACTGCGCTCCAGTTTAGGTGACCGAGTGAGACTCCAACTCAAAAAAAAAAAAAAATCTATAATAGAAAGACAACTGGAAAATCCCAAGATACTTGAGATATTAAATAGCACATTTCTAGGCCGGGTGTGGTGGTTCACATCTGTAATCTCAGCACTTTGGGAGCTGGAGGTGAGAGGCTTGCCTGATTCCAGGATTTCCAGACCAGCCTGGGCAACTTGGCAAGACCTCATCTCTACAATAAGTAAATAAAAATTAGTTGGACGTGGTGGCGTGTGCCTGTAGTTCCAGCTACTTGGAAAACTGAGGCAAAAGGATCGTCAGAGCCCAGCAGGTCGAGGCTGCAATGGCTGTGAGGGTGCAACTGTACTCCAGTCTGGGTGACAGAGTGAGACTCCAACTCAAAAAGTAAAAATAAAAAAATAAAAATAGCACACTTCTAAATAACACATGGGTTGGTGGGCAAAAGAGTGAGACCCAACTCAAAAAACAAACAAATAAATAACACATGGGTCAAATCTCAAGACAGATTAAATTTTATTTTGAATCCAATTAAAAGGAAAATACAGGCCGGGCACGGTGGCTCAAGCCTGTAATCCAAGCACTTTGGGAGGCCGAGATGAGGGGATTGCTTGAACCCACGGGTTCGAGAACAGCCTGGGCAACTTGGTGAGACCTCATCTCTACAATAAATCAAAAATTAGCCAGGCATGGTAGCATGTGCCTATAGTTCAGCTACTTGGAAGGTTGAGGCAGGAGGATTGCCTAAGCCCAGCAAGTCAATGCTAGGGTGACTGTGAGCGTGCCACTACACTCCAGCCTGGGTGATGGAGTGAGACTCCAAGCTCAAAAAAAAAAAAGAAAAGAAAAGAAAAGAAATACAGCTTATCAAAATTTGTGGGATACAATGAAAACAGTGCTTAGAGGGAATTTTATAGCACTGAATGAATATATTAGAAAAAAAGGAGCCGGGCTCGGTGGCTCAGCCTGTAATCCCGCGCTTTGGGAGGCTGAGGTAAGTGGATTACCTGAGCCCGCGGGTTCGAGACCCACCTAGGCAACTTGGCGAGACCTCATCTCTACAATAAATCAAAAAAAATTAGCCAGACGTGGTAGCATGTGCCTGTAGTTCCAGGTACTTGGAAGGCTGAGGCGGAAGGATCGCCGGAGCCCAGCAGGTCGAGGCTGTGGTGACCGGGAGCAGCCACTGCACTCCAGTCTGGGTGACAGAGTGAGACTCCAACTCAAAAAAAAAAAGGGCTGGGCGTGGAGACAGGAGGATCACTTGAGACCAGGAGTTCAAGACCACCCTGGGCAACATAGCAAGACCTCGTCTCTACAAAAAGTCAAAAAATTAGCTGGGTGTAGTGGTGCATGCCTGTGTTTCCAGCTTGAAAGGCTGAGGCCGAAGCATTGCCTGAGCTCAGTAAGTGGAGGCTGAGGTGACACTCCAGCCTGGGCAACACAGTGAAACTCTGATTTAAAAAAAGAAAAAGAAAAAAAGAAAAAAGAAAGAGCTAAAGTCACTAAATTTCCACCTCAGAAAACTAGAAAAATAAGAACAAATTAAATCCAAAGCAAGCAGAAAAAAATGAAAATTAGAGCAGAAATCAATGAAATTGAAACATGAAATCAATAAAGAAAAACAACAAAACCAAAGCTGGTTGTTTTTTTTTTTTTTTTTGAGTTGGAGTCTCACTCTGTCACCCAGACTGGAGTGC
>NW_007259878.1:62648-65420 GCF_000164805.1 Carlito syrichta
TGCCCAGGCGGGTCTCGAACCCGCGGGCTCAGGCAGTCCACTCACCTCAGCCTCCCAAAGGCGCGGGATTACAGGCTGAGCCACCGAGCCCGGCTCCAAAGCTGGTTTTTAAAAAAGATCAGTAAAATCAACATGCTTCTAGCCAGGCTAACTAAAAAAGTGTGAATGGAAGGGAGACAACCCAGATAGGATTAAGGAAAGGGGGAGCTGGAAGAACAAAACCTTGGCCATATGTCTCCAGCTCTGTTCAAGAGAAACTGTGCTCTGTCTGGCAGAATTGAGAATCTGCTTCAGTTGGCAGGCTGTCTATAATGGAAATGGTTGTGTGTGGATTATTATACAAGTTGAAGCTACCCATCAAGTTAATCTAATTAATTTTATTTGTTATGACTCATGCTGAAAAAGCAACCCTGAAAATATAATGTACCTCCTTATGCAACTCTTTCTGTGAGGAGACAATGCCCTGACCAAGAGATATGAATGGTCTAATTACCTTGGCAGGTGTATTTTTCATTAATTAATTTGGTTGCATTCCAAGGTTATATCAGGTGAGGTGAACTGAAACTCCTAACCCTGTCATCAGCTGAGAAGCTGTCTGAGCATAGGACCATTTAAGTTAATGTGGTCATGAAAATCAGACCAGAAATATGCCTCTTACATAAAAAGACAGACTATTTTAGAAGCTGCTGGATCTCATAGTCTTATCTTAAAAATGTGCTCCCGGGGTGGTAAATGTGTTTACCTTGAGGTTCCTGGGGAGAAAAGGGAGTCTTAGTTTCATTGGTGGAGACACACTCAAGTGTTGTTGAAGGGCCTATTTATGAAACCAACGCTTATTCCCTCTTCTGGGCAGGGGAAGAATGTTAGCATCTGGCTGACACTTTGAATGCCATTCAAATGCAGAAGAATTTACCAGACTCTAGGAGGGGCTGGGCTCACATTTTCTTATCCTGTGAGGATCATGGGGACACTAGAGGGGAATGGTTTAAAGATAGGACTTTGGGGAGGGACTCAAGAAACCTGAGAAGAATTGGGAGAACTAGGAAACAAGGGATTGTCCAAGAAGGACATTTTATTTCAATCTTTGCAGCAAGGTATTGTGATTGTTGCCTTGTATGTGGTACAAAGGAAAGAATGAACTAAACAAAGGCATGACTCCTTATCTCCCCAGACTCTGTATCTTTGGGAGACTTGACCCTTTCAGCAACAGAACTGCTTAACCCTCAAAACAATCCACTGTGCATTTTGTCTGCTGGAAAAGGGAAAGGAGAAATTGAACTGGGATAATCCTTGTTCACAGAAATTCAGTGGGCCCCAGGCTTAATCAAACTATTAGATAGAAAAGACAACGAACTAGCAGATTCTCCAGAGACAGCACAGATAAGTTCTCTGGTTATCTCCTCCTTAATACATAGCTTGAGACCATCTATGGGACAGGAAGGAGGGACCTGCCACATGGCTACATGTTTTAGTCCTTCATGAGTAGGATAAGTCAGTCCCCTGGAGTCTTCTCATCTGTTGCCAAGCTCAGGTCTGCTTTTATGATAAATACCAACGCAAACTACTGCCATACTTTGCATCTCAGTAGGGACAATCATGTGGCATCCCAGATGGTGTATTTATCTCTTTCTGTGACTGCAATAATGTCATACTTGAGGATTCAATGTCTACATGTGGAAATTGGTTTTGGTTTTGTGTCACAGCCACAGACTACATCTCTTCAATATCTGTGTCACTAGTCATAAGAGGAAGAAAATTAGAAAACATGGATGAATCTGGTTTGGCGCAGTGGCTCACACCTATAATCTCCATACCTTGGGAGGCCAAGACAGGAGGATTGCTTGAGCTCAGGAGTTCAAGACCAGCCTGGGCAACATAACCAGACCCTGTCTCTACAAATTTTTTTTTTGAGGAAAGAACTTTATAAACTAGAGCATTTATAAGCAGCATGAAAAGGAAGAAAAACTCCGTTTAACTTGTTATTAGTCACCATATCAGGGGAAAGAGCGAACGCAGTGCTCCACTACCATAAATTATGCAGTAAAATTTCCCATATCTGGGGAAATCACAGGGATCAGCACATCCCAAGTGCAATGAGCGAGCCTCACTCTTGAAAAACCACCTTCGTGATCATGGTATCGCCCCTGCCAGGTAAGTATTTAAAAAATAAAGAAATTAACAAGGCGTGGTGTTGTGCGCCTGCAGTCCCAGCTACTCAGGAGGCTGAGGTGGAAAGATTGCCTGAACCTAGGAGGTTAAGGCTGCAGTGTGCCATGATCCATGATTGTGCCACTGCGCTACAACCTAGGTGACAGAGAGAGATCCCTGACTCAAAAAAAAAAAAGAAAAGAAAAGAAAAAAAAGAATAGATGAATGAATTCATGCAAATCTATCAGCACTACCTCTAACACAAAGCAAAATGCATCTTCTATTAACTGTAGACACCATAGTACTGGAAATATGAACTATGAATCAGCAGCAGTGGCATCACTTGGGAGCTTGATAGACTGCTGACCCACTGGATCCCAGCCCCACTGAATCAAAATCAGCTTTAATCAAGATTGTCAGGTTATTAGTATGCACTTGAAACTTTGAGAACCAAGTTATACAATATCATCAGCGTTTGTTTATAGACAACACATTTATTACTTTTTGCTCTAATTCATACATTAAGTTTATGTTTTATAGTGCTAGTCTTATCAAGAGTCCAACATAGCCAGGCTCAGTGGCTCAGCCTGTAATCCTGCGCTTTGGGAGGCTGAGGTGAGTGGA
>NW_007259878.1:65440-65791 GCF_000164805.1 Carlito syrichta
AAAAAAAAAAAAAAAAAGAGTCCAACATGCTGTAAACTAAGTTTATAGAAAGACTGTTTATAGTAACAGTAAAGAGGCATATAGTAAAACAGGTCATTTATTTCATTAATATAGTCTGCACATATTTATTGAGCTCCTACTGTGTTTAAAGACTTGAAATATAGCCGGACTCAGTGGCTGAGCCTGTAATCCTGCGCCTTTGGGAGGCTGAGGTGAGTGGATTGCCTGAGGTCCGAGACCTGCCTGGGCAACTTGGCGAGACCTCATCTCTACAATGGATCAAAAAATCAGCCGGGCGTGGTAGCGCATGCCTGTAATTCCGGCTACTTGGAAGGCTGAGGAAGAAGGATC
>NW_007259878.1:66116-66516 GCF_000164805.1 Carlito syrichta
ACCCAAAAAAAAAAAAAAAAAAAAAAAAAAAAACTGGAAATATATAGCAGTGAACAAATTCCTGACTTTTGTTGTTTGTATTTTACTGGGAGGGAACATACAAAAATAAAACAAATGATAAGTGCTACAGTGAAGAACAGAGTAGGGAGGTAGAGGGGGTGCTATTTTATATAGAAGGGTCAGGGAACATTCCTTGTATAAGGTGATTCTCGAGCAGAGACTTGACAATTTGTGTGTAAACATCTGGGGAGGGAGATGTCCAGGTAGTGAGGACACCTTAAGAAAATCCCTCCGGCCGGGCTCGGTGGCTCAGCCTGTAATTCCAGCACTTTGGGAGGCCAAGGTGAGTGGATTGCCTGAGCCCGAGGGTTCGAGACCCGCCTGGGCAGCGAGACCTCAT
>NW_007259878.1:66536-69533 GCF_000164805.1 Carlito syrichta
AAAATAAAAAAAAAAAAAAAAAAAAGAAAGAAAATCCCTGAGGCCAGAGAGTGCTCTGTGCATTTGAGAAGGAACAAAGAATTAATGTCTTGAGTAAGATAAGAGAAGCCCAGAGTAGTTGGAGAAGAAGTTAGAGAGGAAAGAGTTGGAGAATAATGAAGTAGGTCTCTGCGTCCTTGTTTTTTTTGAGTTGGAGTCTCACTCTTGCCACCGAGGCTGGAGTGCAGTGGCATGCTCATGGCCACTGCAGCCTCAACCTGCTGGACTTGAGACAGGGAACCCTTTCCCCAAATCTAATTAGATAGAAGGCCTTCCCAGGATAGAGAAGGGTCCCTCTTAGTACAGTAAGATAAAAGCCTTCCCAGAATAATGAAAGAGTCCTCTAGTACCATAAGGTAAGAATTTTCTTGGAAGATTTATGTGAGAAAGGAATGTAGCCCCCAAACAGTAGTGCACATGTATAACTCTGCTGCAAACTTGAGCTGTGAAATACCCAATTAGCCTGTATGTTACTAATATGTAAGCCTTATTGGGGGGCACAAAGAAACTAAAAATTTATAAAAGGCAATGCCTCAGGGCTCAACATTTAGATGTGAATCTGTTGAGCCCGTGCCAGCAGGAATAAAACTGTTTCCTGGCCTCAGTGTCCCGATTCTGTAAAATACTGCCTATTTTACAGTATTGAGGATGGCTTAGGCGATCCTCAGCCTTCCAAGTAGCTGGAACTACAGACGCACACCACCATGACCTGCAAGTTTTTGTAATTTATTATAGAGATGAAGTCTCACCAAGTTACCCAGGTTGGTCTCGAACACCCAGGCTCAGGCAATCCTCTGGCCTCAGCCTCCCAAAGTACTAGGATTACAGGCTGAGCCATCACACCTGGCCAATCCTTGCAGGTCTTTTTAAGTGGGATGATAAGACATTGAGGGGTTTTTGGCAGAGAAGTGACTTATTTCTTTGTTAAAATACCACTGTGCCGGGCTCGGTGGCTCAGCCTGTAATCCCGCGCCTTTGGGAGGCTGAGGTGAGTGGATTGCCTGAGCCCGCGGGTTCGAGACCCGCCTGGGCAGCGAGACCTCCTCTCTACAATAAATCAAAAAATCAGCCGGGTGTGGTAGCGCCCACCTATAGTTCCGGCTATTGGGAAGGCTGAGGTGGAAGGATCGCTGGAGCCCAGCAGGTTGAGGCTGCGGTGGCCGTGAGCGGCCACTGCACTCCAGTCTGGGCAACAGAGTGAGACTCCAACTAAAAAAAAACAAAAACACAAAAAACAACTGAAGGCATTATTTGCAAGCAACCACTCTCAACTTTGCCATGGTGGAGTGAAAGCAGCTATTGATAAGAGGAAAGGAGTGAGTTGGCATGGCTCAGTTCCAATAAAACTTTAAAACACTGAAAGTGACCTGGCATGGTGGCTCATGCCTGTGATCCCAGCACTTTGTGAGACCAAGGCAGGAGGATTGCTCAAGACCAGGAACTTAAGACCAGGAACTTAAGACCAGCCTGGGCAACTCAGGGAGACTGGGCATGGTGGCATGTGTCTGTAGTACCAGCTACTTGGGAAGCTGAGGTAGGAGGATCACCTGAACCCTGGAGGTTGAGTGTTAGGTCAGACAAGGCAAAGGTGTCTGCAATCTAGTGCTGCACAAAAGACACAAAAAATTGCACAGAAGTTAGATGGGAAAATATAGTATATTTAGAAAGTAAATGAGAGAAAAAGAGGGAGAATGAGAGTTTGAGTGCTTCACAACCCCAAGGTAGTGGAGGGGTCAAAGCTAGGAAACATGGCCGTAATAGCTTTTTTTTTTGAGTTGGAGTCTCACTCTGTCGCCCAGACTGGAGTGCAGTGGCTGCTCCCGGCCACTGCAGCCTCGACCTGCTGGGCTCTGGCGATCCTTCTGCTTCAGCCTTCCAAGTAGCCGGAATTACAGGCATGCGCTACCATGCCCAGCTGATTTTTTTTGATTTATTGTAGAGATGAGGTCTCGCCAAGTTGCCCAGGCGGGCCACGAACCGGCGGACTCAGGCAATCCACTCATCTCAGCCTCCCAAAGGCGCGGGATTACAGGCTGAGCCACCGAGCCCGGCGTGGCCATAGCTTTAAAAGCCAGGTGACCACAACAGAGTTTAACAAAGCAATGGCCAATGGCTGCTTGAGACAGGTAAGCACAGGTACTGACGTCAGGTGATGGATGGCAGGCAGATGGGTGGGTCAGCCACATGACCACTGCCATGTTGATAGAGTCTATATCATGAAGGTCACAAAGGGCTGATTAGGTTTACTTGTTTGCGGAACAAGCTGGGGAGAGGTTGTAAGACAATTATCAATAGCTACCTCTGAGAAACCAGTTCTGTCTTTGGCTAGTGATCAGAGGGTAAATCAAAGTGAACTGTTAGAAAAACATGCCAGATCTAGACAATGTTAAAACGGCTACTCATTAGGTACTTTGACTCTATCTTATGTCCTTTCAATATGGTTGTCCCACTGCACTCCAGTCTGGGCGACAGAGTGAGAAAGTGACTCAAAAAAAAAATAAAAACACTGAAACTTGAATTTCATTAATTTTCATATACCACAAAATATTGTTCTAATTTTGACATTTGTTAAGCAAGTTGCAAGCAGGATGGGCTGCAAAACCTAAAACATTTACTCTTTCGGCTCTTTACAGAAAGTTTCCAGACCGTTGTTATAGCGGACGCAAGATGGGACTCTTGTTGATCATTTTTGGAGCTGGGTGATAGTATATAGGGTTTTATTATACTAGTGTACTTTTGTGTGTACTTGAAATGTTAAGGTTTAGGTTTCACAGAGGTGATATTAAACGTTTTTTGCCTCTTAAAACACACCTTCTGAAAGTTGTCCACAGATAGTAAACGCCTTTTGTTTCTTTTCCTGGAAGAGCATGACACTTGGCGATGGTGAAAGTATGAGGCACAGCCGGGCTCGGTGGCTTAGCCTGTAATCCCGCGCCTTTGGGAGGCTGAGGTGAGTGG
>NW_007259878.1:70044-70854 GCF_000164805.1 Carlito syrichta
CCCAGGCGGGTCCCGAACCCGCGGGCTCAGGCAATCCACTCACCTTAGCCTCCCAAAGGCACGGGATTACAGGCTGAGTCACCGAGCCCGGCTCTATTGTCTTTTTTAATTTTAAGTTTTTCTTTTAGAGAGGAGGTCTCGTTATGTTTCCCAAGTTGGCCTGGAACTTCCGGCCTCGGGCGAAGCTCCCGCCCCAGCCTCCCACCGTACTTGGATTGCAGGCATGATCCACCACGCTCTGCCCGTGTGTTGTCTTGTTACATTACTACAAACTTCCAGCACCAGTCGCATTTCTACCTAGAAATCAAAACAAAATCTCCCTTAGCCTTCACGGTAGGGTTTCCCACCCTCAGATGACTCGCGGAAATGACACCATT
This sequence comes from Carlito syrichta, assembly GCF_000164805.1. Taxonomy (NCBI): domain Eukaryota; kingdom Metazoa; phylum Chordata; class Mammalia; order Primates; family Tarsiidae; genus Carlito; species Carlito syrichta. Next base: position 70,422 of record NW_007259878.1, read on the forward strand.
AGCCACGAGTTTGGTCGGCCGGTCCCCAGCAGGGGCAAGGAGTGACGTCAGCACGTCGCTCCTCCCCCACGTCCCGCTGAGAGAGAGACTGACCCGAGCGCCCCGGCTGGCGCCACTCGCGGGAAGGTCCGCAGGAGCTTGGCCGACTGCGGCTGCGCAGGTATGCGGGGCGGGGCTGTTTGTAGCCCCGCCCCTCCCAAGCCTACGCGACCAGTGAACAGCTGCCGTCGGAGGGCCGGGTAAATCTTTAGCGGCCGGGATGATTAGCTGCGGGGGCTGTCCCGCCCCGCCTCCTCCCGGCGTTCGCGCCCCACCTCCGCGTCCCGCCCGCTCGCCTGGCTGCGGGGTGACTCGGGGCTTTGCCTCGGGAAGGGGGCGCGGAAAGCAAGTCAGGCGGCGGCCGGGCTGCGGCGGCGCGGCCTCCCCGTGAGCG
>NW_007259878.1:71059-72890 GCF_000164805.1 Carlito syrichta
AAAGGTCCCAGAAAACACTCTTGCTCTTCCAGGAGGCTCTTTCGGCCGGCTGCTGTGCGTGCTCGCCCTGGCGTCCCGGAGGGAGCGGCTGCCGGGCCAGGTGGGCAGGGTGACTTTCACTCTCTGAGGATGGGAAAACAAACAGACCGGGCATTCCTCCCTTCCCCCACGCCCTTCCCTCGGCGCCCCGGACACTCCCCGACTCCGGAGACGCAGCCTCGGGACTCCCAAGGCTTGTGTGTGTTTGGAATAATGCCTTTGGGATACGTGCCTTTTTTTCTGCGCGTGTGGACCATACACGCGCGGGGCTGTCCTCTGGATCCCGGGGCGGGTCCCTGGCTGTCTGCTCCTGGTCTTGGCGTCTGCCCTAGAGGATCCTGTGATGTGACACACTGTGTCAAGCTGTGATGTTTTCCAGAAACTCAAGTTTTATTCACTCTGTTCAATCCGTGTAAAAGTTTAGCCGGTTATTTGTGGGAAGTGAAGCAGATAAGTCTTCTTTAGTTTTTGAAAAGTCTAGATTTTTTTTATACAGCCTCTTTTTCTAGCCTTTTGGATTTTCCTCTCTTTCACAGATTTATTAAATTGCCCAGCTGTCACTGATGAAGATAAGTTGGAGTAACTGCTGGAACTGCCTTATAGTTGACCAGAAGACGGTCCATTGATTTCTCTTCTTTTGGTTTTCCCTACTGCTTTGAGCTTTACTGTAACGACTGAAAAACTTGGAAAATAAAATGAACGTGCTGTGGTCTTGAACATAATTTTCTTGAGGAAAAATTAAAGTGCCAGAGTGAGAGCCAGAATGGCATCCAGAGAGAGGCTCTTTGAACTTTGGATGCTTTATTGTACAAAGGTAATTGCTTTCCTTTTTATTTCTATGTTTGAAATACTTTATTATAAAATTTTGTGTTTGGCCTTATTATTACTTTGTTTAATGAATAGTAGTGTAAGTTATTCATATTAATAACCCCAAACTTAAAAACACTAAAAGATTTTTTGCTTACCTCTTTCTCAGGTTCAAGCACATTCACAATATTGGCATACTTTTAAAAACTGTGGGGTGTGGTTTTTGATACTTATCCACAACGATCCTAAAATTATATAAGTAAAATTATGCCCTTGAGAGAAAAATAAAATATTCCAAATTATTTGATTTATTCATTACATTTTAAAATTAATTGGTGTTGGTTTTTTTTTAGTCAGGGTCTCACTCTATGGCCCAGTGTGCAGTGGCACGATCATGGCTTGCAGAAGCCTCCACCGCCTGGGCTCAGGTGATCCTTTCACATCAGCCTCCAGAGTAACTGGGACTACAGGCATCAACACCATGCCCAGCTAATTTCCTGGTTTTTTGTAGAGACAAGGTCTTGCTATGTTGTCCAGGCTGGTCTTGAACTCCTGGGTTCAAGCAATCCTTCCGCCTCAGCCTCCCAACAGTTCTGACATTATAGGCATCAGTCACCCTGTCCGACCCAAATGTTTTTATTTTTATTTGTACTTTTATTTTTCTCCCACAAGTAGAAGTGGAGACATTTTTGTGAGAAAGGCATTAAGCATTTTTCTCATAATTAAATTCTGTACCTTATGTGATTGCCACTATGTTAGCACTTTATGAGCATTGTCTCATTTTATCCTCTCTGTAGTACTGTGAGGTATTGTTATTATCCCATTATACTGATGAGAAAACTGATGCAAAAGTTGAGTGGTGAGTAGCAGAGGAACTCAGTACTGCATGATTGAAGTCCATGCTTTTGTGCATTATGACTCAGTATTTTTTTTTTTTCAATTTTTTTGAGTTGGAGTCTCACTCTGTCGCCCAGACTGGAGTGCA
>NW_007259878.1:73020-89347 GCF_000164805.1 Carlito syrichta
CTCACCAAGTTGCCCAGGCAGGTCTTGAACCCGCGGGCTCAGGCAATCCACTCACCTCAGCTTCCCAAGGCGCGGGATTACAGGGTGAGCCACTGAGCCCGGCTAATATTTTTGTTTTTATCAAAAATAATTTTCTCTCCTTGTCTTTATATGAGTATAGTGGCTTTGATTTTAGGTTATTGAGAAGAGTACTACTTAAGGACATGTTTTTCAAGTAAGGCATTATCTTCTTTGAAGATACTGGCTACGGTCAAAGAAACTCTACTGTTTAAGTTAATTGAACTCTCTGTGAAGTTTTCAGGTTACAACTTCTGTTTCTGTTTTATCACCTTCAGGCTCCTTTTACTTTTAGCATTTTTAAAAGCAAATTATCCTTTAACAATAGTCTCATTTATCTATAATGTTAAATATAGAATTTACATTGGCATTTTTCTTGACTTCCTGGTTTGATATTTATTGTGATCACTAAAAGACATATACTTTGAGATGTTTCACATGAATTTTTAAAATAGCTTTTAGCCTTGTGTAATTTATTGCCAGAAATGTCTTTTTAAAAATAGACAACTCTTCTAATTAAAAAGGAATTCAATTCACCAGACACATTTGAAAATAAGTCAGTAACACATGTTAGCTAAAAATTAAAATGAATTTCTAATATGAATGCCCAGTAGTCTGAAAACGATTTATTTTTAAAAATGTTAAACTTAACGGGCTTTATTATTTTTAGAATGAGAAAGCTAAATGGGGTTACCTCGTACAATTATTTATATTGTTTCTAGGTAGATTTAATCTTTTATTTAAGTAACACATTGCTTATTGAAAAGATGGATCCCAGCACTTTGGGAGGCTGAGGTGAGAGGATTGCCTGAGCCCGCAGGTTTGAGACCCGCCTGGGCAACTTGGGGAGACCTCATCTCTACAATAAATCAAAAAATTAGCCGGGCGTGGTAGGCACTCCTGTAGTTACAGCTACTTGGAAGGCTGAGGCGGAAGGATCACCGGAGCCCAGCAGGTCGAGGCTGCGGTGGCTGGGAGCACTGTACTCCAGTCTGGGTGACAGAGTGAGTCTGCAACTTAAAAAAAAAAACAAAAAAAAAAGATGGAGCCGGGCTCGGTGGCTCAGCCTGTAATCCTGCGCTTTGGGAGGTTGAGGTGAGTGGATTGCCTGAGCCCATGGGTTCGAGACCCGCCTAGGCAACTTGGCGAGACCTCATCTCTACAATAAATCAAAAAGTAGCCTTTGGGAGGCTGAGGTGAGTGGATTGCCTGAGCCCACGGGTTCGAGACCTGCCTGGGCAGGCGAGACCTCATCTCTACAATAAATCCAAAAAAAATTATCCGGGCGTGGTAGCGTGCGCCTGTAATTCCAGCTACTTGGAAGGCTGAGATGGAAGGATCGCCGGAGCCCATCAGGTCGAGGCTGTGGTGGCCAGGAGCGGCCACTGTACTCCAGTCTGGGTGACAGAGTGAGACTCCAACTCAAAAAAAGAAAAAGAAAAAAGAAAAGATGGGCCAGGCATGGTGGCTCACACCTGTAATCCCAGCACTTTGGGAAGCTGAGGCGAGAGGATTGCCTGAGCCTGGGGGTTTGAGAGACCAGCCTGGACAACTTGGCGAGACCTTGTCTCTACAATAAATAAAAAATAGCCAGCCGTGGTGGCGTGCGCCTGGGGTTCCAGCTACTTGGGAGACTGAGGCAGAAGGATCACCTGAGGTGGAATGATCACCTGAACCCAGCATGCCACTGCACTTTAGCCTGGGATTTATTGAGAGGACAGAAAATTCCTACAGTGGGAGGGAACTTGAGGAGGTTGCCCTGAATGACTTTAAATGTGAATCCCTACTTTCTTTTGAAATGTTTATCCTCAGTATTGAAGGCCTTTCATGGTCAAATTTTGAAGTCTCTCTCTCCTTGGACAGGAAAAATAAATACTATTTTTACGTTTAAGGTTTAAATAATTTGTGCACTTAATAAGATTTAAAGTTTCTAAAAGTCATTTTCAAAGAGGAGTTATTTAAGATCATGACTTTTTTTCCAGGCACAGTGGCTCATACCTATAATCCCAGCACTTTGGGAGGCCACAGTGGGAGAAATGCTTGAGCTCAGGAGTTCAAGAGCAGCCTGGGGAACACAGCTAGACTTTGCATCTATGAAAAACCAAATTAGCTGAGTGTGGTGGCACTCCTGTAGTCCCAGCTACTCAAGAGGCTGAGGTGGATGGATTGCCTGAGTCCAGAAGGTAGAGGCTGAGATGAACCCTGATAGTGCCACTCCATTCCAGTCTGTAGACAGAGCAAGACCCCGACTCAAAAAATAAAAACAAAAAATAGTCATGCATTTATATTTCACCAGTTTATGAGTAAACTACTAGCAAGATAGATAACAACTTCCTCTTCTGTAGGCACCTTGAGTCAGGTAACTACCAAACATACCTACCTCATAGATTTAAGCCTTCTCCTTAGTGAGGATGATTATCAAATACCGTACCTAGTTGGTTGTTGTCTATACTTTCTTGCCTTATTGCTCTCACGCTGGCACTTAGCCCCTCAAACCACCTGGCCAAGTTTTAAGACTTTTTTTGTTTTACACTGGAACTTTTTTTGTTTTGTTTTGAGTTGGAGTCTCACTCTATCACCCAGACTGGAGTGTAGTGGCCGCTCCCGGCCACCACAGCCTCGACCTGCTGGGCTCCGGTGATCCTTCTACCTCAGCCTTCCTAGTAGCTGGAATTACAGGCATGCGCTACCACGCCCGGCTGATTTTTTGATTTATTGTAGAGATGAGGTCTTGCTAAGTTGCCCAGGCGGGTTTCGAACCCGCGGGCTCAGGCAATCCACTCACCTCAGCCTCCCAAAGGCGCGGGATTACAGGCTGAGCCACCGAGCCCGGCTTACACAGGAACTTTCAAAGGTGACTTCAGGACTGGTCAGATCTCATAAAATGTTTTCTATTACTTAGTTCCAAAAGCTTAGATATCTTTGTGGGCTTACAATTGACCCTACTGTTGTTTTGTTTTGTAACCTTGAGCAAGACTTACCTCTCTGGGTCTCAGTTTTTCTTACTTGTTGAGTGTGTATGCACAGGGAAGGTATACAGGGAGAGTGCCTATTTTTTTTTTTTTGAGTTGGAGTCTCACTCTGTCGTCCAGACTGGAGTGCAGTGGCTGCTCCCGGCCACCGCAGTCTCACCTGCTGGGCTCCGGCAATCCTTCCTCCTCAGCTTTCCAAGTAGCCAGAATTACAGGTGCGCGCTACCATGCCCGGCTAATTTTTTGATTTATTGTAGAGATGAGGTCTCGCCTGCCCAGGCAGGTCTCGAACCCGCGAGCTCAGGCAATCCACTCACCTCAGCCTCCCAAAGGCGCGGGATTACAGGCTGAGCCACCGAGCCCGGCTGAGAGTGCCTATTTAACCTACCATTAAGATACTTGTTTTAACCTCTGAGGAACAAGCAGTTTTTTTGTTCTCATTCTGTGGATTGTTATATAGGATTTTTTCTTCTTTCTTTTTAAAGCTTTTATTACGGCAATTTTCAAGCATGTACAAAGTAGAGAAGATAGTATAGGGAACCCTTTTGTATCTGTCACCCACTTCAACAATCATCAACTCATGTTCAGTTATTGTTCATTTGTGACCCTCAGTTTTTCCCATCTCTACTCCTGAATTATTTTAAAGTAAATCTCAGATAATTTATGATCTTCTCTATAAATATTTCAAATTGTCTATAAAATAGCTCCTTAAAAACAGTTAACACAATTATCCTTTAGATGATCAAATATATGGTCAATGTTCAAACTTACCTGTTAGTGTCATAATCTTATTTTCCCACTGTTTGGCTTAATATTTAAACAAAGTATGCACATTATATTTTGTTGAAAATGTCTGTTAAGCCTGTTAATTCATAAATTACCCCTTACCATGCTTTTTTATTCTGTGCTATTTATTTGTTAAAGAAACCAGGTTTTTACCTTTGAGTTTACTATGGTTTATATTTTGCTCTTTGAATTTCCTTGCTTTTATTTCGTTGTTCCTCTCATTTGGTGTCTATAAACTGGCATAGCTACAGGCTTGATTGATTCAAGTTCTATTTTGGGTTGGGAAGACTAGAATAATTCATAAGTGTAGTGCCATTTGTGGTTTTTTCCTATATATGATAATTATTTTATTAGAATTTTACAAAACTATGATTTTAATTGTCATTTTTTGAATATTTGTAGAACATATAGAGAAATGTTTCTTAATCAGTATCTGATTACAGTTCCTTAAAGGGAAGGCAGGCTGCATATATGTTTGATTGTGTTTGTCAGTTTCACAGTGACTTGATTTACTAGCATCCTCCCAAGGTGATCAGTTGTTTTTCTTCTGTATCAAGTTTATCTTCAATGATTAAAATTTAAACAATGTACTGTTTTCTGCCCTACTTGGTTCAGTGTCTATATAAAACATTGTATACATACTTGGTTAAAGAAGACAACTTTGAAGGTTTATGAAGGACTGCTTCAGGCCAGTAAGGTTAGGACCACCCCCCCCTTCATATTTGCTGCAATGCTAACCTTGGCTCAGGTATTCCACAGTGCATTAGCAATAGATCAGTGCTAAGGTGGCATCACAGTGTTTTTATGGAATGTAATGTTTAAAAGTTGTCACTAAACATTATAAAAGTTTAGTAGGTACAACAGGTAGTAAGACTACCTCAGAAATAACCTTTGGGAGCCAGGCTCAGTGGCTCAGCCTGTAATCCTGCACCTTTGGGAGGCTGAGGTGAGTGGATTACCTGAGCCCGTGGTTTTGAGACCCGCCTGGGCAGGCAAGACTTCATCTCTAAAATAAGATAAAAAAAATTAGCTGGGTGTGGTAGCACGTGCCTGTAATTCCAGCTACTTGGAAGGCTGAGGCGGGAGGATCCTCGGAGCCCAGCAGGTCGAGGCTGCGGTGACTGGGAGCGGCCACTGCACTCCAGTCTGGGCGACAGTGGGACTCCAACTCAAAAAAAAAAAGAAATAACATTTGGGTAATACTGCTTGGTCAAAGGAATGCTAATGGAATTTATGTTTTCTGCCTATTAGTCTTGGTTTAATTGTGAGCTTACATGCTAGTGATTAAAGTTCTTTAAGTAGAATTAAAATAAACTACAAGTTTCAGTTTTTAACAAATGGAGTCCCACATCTTAAACTAAATACTTGAAATAATTTGAGTTTGAAACTTTACAATTTGTTTTTTAAATTTTTTTATTTTAATTTTTTGAGTTAGAGTCTCACTCTGTTGCCCCAGCTGGAGTGCAGTGGCACACTCACGGCCACCGCAGCCTCGACCTGCTGGGCTCAGGCGATCCTTCTGCTTCAGCCTTCCAAGTAACTGGAATTACAGGCACGTGCCACCACAACTGGCTAATTTTTTGAGTTTTATTGTAGAGATGACGTCTCGCTAAGTTTCCCAGGCTGGTCTTGAACCTGTAGGCTCAAGCAATCCTCTCACCTCGGCCTCCCAAAGTGCTAGGAATATAGGCGTGAGCCACCGCACCTGACCTGTTTTTAAAATTTTTAATTGGCAATAGTTAATATATTTTTATAGGGTACAGTGTGACGTTTTGGTACATGTATCATTGTGGGATGATTAAATCAGGCTAATTAACTCCTCTGTCACCTCACATACTAATACTTTCTTTGTAGTGTGCAATTTTTTTTTGTTATCAAACTTTTTAGGTCTAGATTTTCACTTTCTACTTCTAGGAATATGCTTTATTTGTATTGTTAGAAACATGTATCTTCCTTTATTTTTTTTGAGTTGGAGTCTCACTCTGTCACCCAGACTGGAGTGCAGTGGCCACTCCTGGCCACTGCATCCTCCACCTGCTGGGCTCCGGCGATCCTTCCGCCTCAGCCTTCCAAGTAGCTGGAACTACAGGCATATGCTACCACGCCCAGCTATTTTTAAAAAAATTTATTGTAGAGATGAGGTCTCGCCAAGTTGCCTGGGCTGGTCTTGAATCCACTGGCTCTGGCAATCCATTCGCCTTGGCCCCCCAAGGTGCTGGGATTATATGCTGAGCCGCAGAGCCGGGCCCATTTTAAGCTTTTTAAAAAGAGTTATTTTTATTTTCTATTTTATTCATTTATTTTTTTAGTTGGAGTCTCACTCTGTCACCCAGACTGGAGTGCAGTGACTGCTCCCGGCCACTGCAGCCTCGACCTGCTGGGCTCCGGTGATCCTTCCGCCTCAGCCTTCCAAGTAGCCGAAATTATAGGCATGCGCTACCATGCCCGGATGATTTTTTGATTTATTGTAGAGATGAGGTTTCGCTGCCCAGGCGGATCTCAAACCCGCAGGCCCAGGTAATCCACTCACCTCAGCCTCCCAAAGGCGCAGTATTATAGGCTGAGCCACCGAGCCCAGTTAAGAGTTATTTTTAAAAAGTTATTTTTTAAACTTACATAATACAGGCAGGATGATTTCTGATCACCTAACATTCCTGCTCTTTGAAGATTCTTTCACCAGTGTGTAAGACTATTAAATCAAATTATGTAGTCTGAACTTTTCTTGCCTTCAAATGTTCATCCCCACCCAGGGTCAAGGATTTGATTAACAGTGCATTTCTTATAGCTCCTATAAGTTAAACATTAATGTGAACAGGTTTAATCCTGTATCAGTATTTTAGTTTAGTAGTTTAACTGCTTCTTGCCTGAGCATACTATTCTTATGTATAGAAGACAAAATATCTTTTTATGTCTAAAGATTTTAGTTTATATTCTTTGTAGCAGGCACCATGTTATCCACTGTATCTTTTTATGTTTCTTCCCTAATATACTTAAAGTAAAAGACAATGCTGAGAACAATTTTTAGTTTTATATTATGCAAGTTTTTCAAAATCCACATATTTGCATAGAAAAAGACGTATGTCATATATTTCCTATCTCAACTGCAGCCTTTGGACAGGCATAAGGATATATTTCTGCTAGACAGTTAGCCTTTGGGGAGTGCTACTGTTGATCAGCAGGATATGTAGAAGAGAGAAACTGAGCTTCTCAAATTCTTAGATAAGATGAAGCTATTTTTGCTCTGTCTGGTATAAAGTATCAAATGCATGAACTGAGTAAAATGATACAAAGTGGCTAAAAGTCATGTTATTTTGAAATGTGGTGCAGTGTAGGTTGAAAGTAAGGTTCATTTTTGTCATTAGTCTTTTTACTTTTGAAATTCAATTAAACTGTACAATTGTGTGAAGATAAAGTATTAGAGCTGATATTTAGTTCTAGTTCTGCATTTGCTCTTAAGGACCTGAAAGCAGGTTACCTAGTTTTTTGCATGTCTTGGTTTTCTCATCTGACAAATGGGGAAAAAAAACTGTTTTACATATCTCAAAATTGTTGAGAAAAAAATGGATTGATTGTATTTAAATGAACTTTTAGAGTAAGGGATATAAAAATGTAATCTTTTTTATTTTTTTGAGTTGGAGTCTCATTCTGTCGTCCAGGCTGGAGTGCAGTGGCTACCCCAGTGTCAACTTGCAGAGCTCAGACTATACTTCTGCCTCAGCTTTCCAAGTAGCCCGAACTATAGGCAGGGGCTACCACGCCTGGCTAATTTCTTTTGATTTATTGTAGAGATGAGGTCTGACCAAGTTGCCCAGCTGTTCTCAAACCCGTGGGCTCAGGCAAATCCCTTACCTCAGCCTCCCAGAGTGCTGGGATTATAGGCATGAACCACTGTGCCCGGCCCAAAAGTGTAATCTTTCAAAGTATTTTGTAAATATATGTGTGGATGGAGGAGTGGAGTGTGTATGTCAATATTACTTCCATTTTGCCTTTATCCTGTATAATAATAGACTACAATATTCTTTTTATTGTAGTAATGGAGTAGTAATGGAGCTGTTCTTGTGACTGTCTTAAATAATTTTTAATTGCTGGGCTTGGTGGCTCAGCCTGTAATCCCGCGCTTTTGGGAGGCTGAGGTGAGTGGATTGCCTGAGCCCGCGGGTTCGAGACCCGCCTAGGCAGTGAGATCTCATCTCTACAATAAATCAAAAGATCAGCCGGGCGTGGTAGCACATGCCTGTAATTCGGCTGCTGGGAAGGCGGAGGCTACTGGGAAGGCGGAGGCGGAAGGATTGCTGGAGCCCAGCAGGTCGAGGCTGTGGTGGCCGGGAGCCGCCACTGCACTACAGTCTGGGCGACAGAGTGAGACTCCAACTCAAAAAATAAATAAAAAAATAATTTTTAATTTATACTTGATTATTTTTGCAAGCATAGTGCTTAATTTCCCTGAATAATCGAGATTTTTTTTTTTTTTCTTCTCTAAACCAAATTTGTTTTGGACCTTGGTGATGCTCCATTTCCTGCTGTTGCCCTTTGTCCTGCTAAATCTGGAATATGACTAAAATAGATAGTTTTGCAGTGAGCTCAGAGTAAACTTCCTTTTCAGAATAAAAGTTTTTCTACATTAAAAAAATATAGTTTAGCCAGGCTCGGTGGCTCAGCCTGTAATCCTGCGCCTTTGGGAGGCTGAGGTGAGTGGATTGCCTGAGCCCGCAGGTTCGAGACCTGCCCAGGCAGCGAGACCTCATCTCTACAATAAATAAAAAAATTAGCTTGGCGTGGTAGCGTGCACCTGTAGTTCCAGCTACTTGGAAGGTTGAGGCAGAAGGATCGCTGGTGCCCAGCAGGTTGAGGCTCCAGTGGCCGGGAGCAGCCACTGCACTCCAGTCTGGGCGACAGAGTGAGATTCCAACTCAAAAAAAAAAAAAAAATAGAGTTTAGAGGTGTTTTATTCAGGAAAAAATGCCAAGTACCTCTTTTTATATGTAGATTTGGAAGAAATGGAATGAATGCTGTTCTAATGAGAAAATTATTATTGATGCAATTTTGCTTATAATGCTAAATAAGCTTTTTATAAGATGGATCAGTACAATGCAGTACAGGCACTTAACTCACATTTAATAAGTCTCTGGTGTGTGCAAAGTGTGAAAATGGCTCTTGATCTTCTGTGGCTTAGTAGTGACTTTTAATGTAAGAAATGTAATAAACAAAACAAGCTGGGCTCGGTGGCTCAGCCTGTAATCCCGCGCCTTTGGGAGGCTGAGGTGAGTGGATTGCCTGAGCCCGCGGGTGCGAGACCCGCCTGGGCAACTTGGCAAGCCCTCATCTCTACAATAAATAAAAAAATCAGCCAGGCGTGGTAGTGCACGCCTGTAGTTCCAGCTACTTGGAAGGCTGAGGTGGAAGGATCGCCAGAGCCCAGCAGATCGAGGCTGCGGTGGCCGGGAGCGGCAACTGCACTCCGGTCTGGGTGACACAGTGAGATTCCAACTCTGAAAAAATAAATAAATAAATAAACAGGACAAAATCACTAGTAGCCTAGTAGTAGTGATTACCAGTTAAATGTTTGTTTTAGGAAATTAGATATGAAAGCAAGAAATGCATATTTTATTGCAGTAGACCTGAGACCTTTGTGGTTTGACCTGAGGAGCTTATAGAGTACTCTATACAGTTGGTAAGATATATGAAAATTTTGTATTTCTTTTTTAGTACCAAAACTTAAATTTCCCTATTAGAAGGTAGAATTAATAGCACTTAATGTATAGGCGTGGGACATAATGTCTAGGTATATAAGAGTTTAAAATAATTGCCAGGTTTTTTTGTTTTGGAAACCATTATTTGGTCCTTCCTTTCACAAAATGAGCTAGTACAGTATCACTAAGTTTTCAGGTAAGCTTGCTGAGTTCACTGCTTGTGAATGTTTAGGTAGGAATACCTCACATATGGAGTTCAGAAGGGAGATCTATGCTGTAAATAAAGACTTGAGAGTTGTCATATTGAGACTTATTGCAGAGTTATATGAGCATAAGAAGAGAAGAGGAGCTGGGTTCAGTGGCTCAGCCTGTAATCCCGCTCCTTTGGGAGGCTGAGGTGATTAGATTGCCTTAGCCCGCGGGTTCGAGACCCGCCTGGGCAAGTTGGCGAGACCTCATCTCTACAATAAATCAAAAATTAGCTAGGCGTGGTAGCGCGCCCCTGTAGTTCCAGCTACTTGGAAGGCTGAGGCTGAAGGATCGCTGGAGCCCAGCAGGTCGAGGCTGCGCTGGCCGGGAGCGGCCACTGTACTCCAGTCTGGGTGACAGAGTGAGACTCTGACTCAAAAAAAAAAAGAAGAGAAAAGGGCAAAAGTCAGGATTTTCTGGAGAATATTATCATTTAAGAAGATGATAGAGGAAGAAAGTTTCTAAAGGGTTTGAATGGGAGAATCAGGAGAGAGTGGTTGCCACAGAAAGTGTAGTAATGCAATAAAGAAGGGAGTAGTCAGCAGTGTCAAATGCAGCTTAGCAGTCAAGAAAAGCATTATGGAGCACATATTGGATTGTGATATTGGTGACATTGGCAAAAGCAGTTCTAAAAAGTGAAAAAATATTAAAAATACAAGTTCCCATATTATTAGTTTTTTATTATTAGATTCAACAGATCAAAATTACAGCCAAATTGCTGTTAAGGTTTTTGGATATTTTTTTATTTTTGTACTAATCTGGCCAAGGACATTTATTTGTGTTTCACACTTTGTGTGACACTGCTCTTGAGCATCTTTAAGTTCTCATTCCCAAGAATCTGCCTATAAACCTAGATACCTGTAACTTGAAAAATACCGCTCTATAAATTGAATAGTTACTGAGGGATCACTTGGTACCAATGCAAATGTGACCACTTAAATTGAGTAACAAAACTAGTTACAACTAGTTACAAGGTAGTCATCTCTAATATGCTTAATTTAGCAATTAATAGAAATTCTATAAGAATGTAAACTCGAAAAAATTTTTATATGGAGCTTGTAGATCTCTGGTAATAGTTCTGATAACCTTTGGGGTTCTTGGACCTTAGTTTCAGAAACATAAGCCTTTATCAATGCTTATATCTGACATACTGCTGTTGCGCTGCCTTTTCTACAGCATCATTTCTCTTTCTGCAAAATTACATGACAAATTTGCTATAAGCAAGTGAAAAATGGGACCGAGAATCTAGTCTAACACAGGCTACTTTCTAGTTAAAATGATTCATATTCCTCTCGTGCAAAATACACATCATGTCCTTCTCAAGAACTCCCAAGACTCTCATACAATCATGATATCTGTTTTGCAACTTGGGATCTTGTATTTATACATCAGATCTAATTGTGATTTTTCTTGATTCTAAGACCTGTGAACTCAGAAGATACTATTGATTATATCTGTCCCCCACAAATCCAATTGGGCAAATGTTTCTCTACTCTCAGAGAAGGAGTGTTCCATGATTTGATTCAGTTCTGTATCTTGGGTATAGTTGCCCAGGTCACTCTTCTCTCTTGCTTATGGCTTCATATTCATCTTTTTTTTTTTTTTTTTTGAGTTGGAGTCTCACTCTGTCGTCCAGACTAGAGTGCAGTGGCACGCTCCCGGCCACCACGGCCTCAACTTGCTGGGCTCAGGCGATCCTTCCACTTCAGCCTTCCAAGAAACCAGTTAAAGGTGCGTGCTACCACGCTCGGCTAATGTTTGATTTATTGTTAGAGATGAGGTCTAGCCAAGTTGCCCGGGTGGGTCTCGAACCCATGGTCTCCCAAAGTGCTGGGATTACAGGCTGAGCCACCGAGCCCGGCTGACTTTATATTCTTGGAGGATCTTTTTTAAAATCATTTTTCCTTTGCTATCTCTTAAGAAGACATCAGAGACTACTTTCTTGTGATTCAGCAGCTCCCTCAGCTTGCTTTCTGCATTAGAAAGTCCCCTGTAGAAAAACAGGGGCTCTGCTGGGCTCGGTGGCTCAGGCTGTAATCCCAGTGCTTTGGGAGGGAGGCCAAGGCGAGAGGATTGCCTGAGCCCGCGGGTTCGAGACCCGCCCAGGCAACTTGGTGAGACCTCATCTCTACAATAAATTAAAAAAAAAAAAATTAGCGGGGTGTGGTAGCACACACCTGTAGTTCCAGCTACTTCGAAGGCTGAGGTGGAAGGATTGCCAGAGCCCAGCAGGTCGAGGCTGCGGTGGCTGGGAGTGGGTGACAGAGTGAGACTCCAACTAAAAAAAAAAACAAACCACAAAGGACAAATGAGACTCCTCTCCTGATTCTTCTGCCTCTAGTTCTCTTTTTAGTTATATTGTCTAGTAATTCTAACACAATATTCTATAATAATGGAAACAAGGGAGATAACTTGTCTTGCTCTCATTTTAGCGGGGTGAAGATTGGAATTTTTCATTACATTAGCTTCCAATTTGGGACTGAGGAGGGTGCGCGTGTGTCTGTATATACATATGTATGTATGTGTGTATATATTTGTGTATAACCACTTTAAAACATAGATCAATGTAATTTTTTTTTTGAGTCGAAGTCTCACTGTGACGCTCAGGATGGAGTGCAGTGGCTGTTCCTGGCCACCGCAGCCTCGAACTGCTGGGCTCCGGTGATCCTTCCGCCTCAGTCTTCCGAGTAGCTGGAACTACAGGCACGTGCTACCACGCCCGGCTAGTTTTTGATTTATTGTAGAGATGAGATCTCACCAAGTTGCCTGGGTGGTTCTCGAACCCACAGGCTCAGGCAATCCACTCACCTCGGCCTCCCAAAGCGCTGGGATTAGAGGCTGAGCTACCAAGCCCGGTCAACCCTTGTTAAATGGAGTTTAAAAGTTTAAAATAACGTTCAAGTTTCATATCAAATTGAAGTTTTTCCAAATATATACACACACACAATTTTTTTTTTTTTTTGGTGGGACAGGATTCCAGAGTGTGACTCCAACTCTGTAGCCCAGGTAGTAGTGCAGTGGCACAATCCCAGCTCACTGCAGCCTTGATTTCCTGGGCTCAAGTGATCCTTCCATCATAGCCTCCCAAGTAGCTGAGATTACAGGGGTGCTACCATCCTGGCTAAATTTTATTTTGTACATGTTGATACTTTAGTTAATACATGCATAGTGATAATATTTTTCTTTTCTAAAGAATTACCTTTAATTCTCCTTGCCTAGTTTTTATTGGGTTCCTGCTGTATGCACATGTTATTCATTATCATTTCATCCCTTGAATTTTATATTTTCCTACTTTTTGATTAATTAAAAAATCATATACTTTATTTTTTAGAGCAGTTTTAGCTTCACAGCAAAATTGAGAAGATGGTACACAAAGTTTCCACATAGCCTCTGTCCCCACACATGCACAACCTTCCCGACTATCTATATTCTGCACCACAGTGGTACCTTTGGTCACGTGACTGACTTCCCCAAAACACCCTGAACCATAAATTTCTTTACTTGGGCAACCATGTCTGAAACTCTAGATTGAATACAAAATTCTTGCAATAAGATATATTTTACTTTATAATGCTGATGTTGACCTTTTCAAGTCCTACAGATTTCAATTTAGATTTTTCTACATTAGCTTGATCAGACTTGGAACTTCATTAGTTGTCTGAATGGGTAGTTATTTAAAATTTAAGAAATATCTAAAGTAAAATTTGAAATCTTTTTCACTAGGAATTGGTATATTCTAAGCCTATTTTTATACATAGACCCCTGTGACAACATAGCTCCTTTTGTTTGTGTTGAAATGGCTTTCACAACTCTCCTGAATGCAGTGGGTTTTCTCTTTATCGACATTTTTGTTCATCTATTTAATTGACTATGCTTTAATTTGAGGGCATGATTTTCAGATAGAGTCAGTTTCCCTTAAGAAAACTAAAGCAGAATGGAGACTGGACACAGTGACTTATGCCTGTAATCCTACTAGCACTTTAGGGAGGTTGAGATAGGAGGATTCCTTGAGTCCAGAAATGTGAGACTGCAGTGAGCTGTGATCACCACTGCATGCTTGCCTGGGTAATAGAGCGAGATTATAAATAAACAAATAAGGAGGAATGAAGTCGTCAGGGATGGCTTAGCGGAAGAGGTAGCATTGATCAAGGCTTTAAAGAATATGTAGTAGCTTAATAGTTATAGAAGATGTTTCAGGCAAGCATAAGGTGTGACCAAAAAGTACAAAGGCAAGTGGTCTTAGTATAGATTTTCATTTCTGGTAATAAAGTAGACTAAGTTTTGACTAACCCTTCTGAAAATGATTAGAAAGTCGAGATACAATTTAAGAAGCATCTCAAAAGCATTGAAAAGCTGGAAATATTGTATAGTAAGGTAGTATGAAGCCAAATCTTAGTAAAAACAGAAACAGGTCGGGCATGGTGGCTCAGCCTGCAATCCTGGCACTTTGGGAGGCTGAGGCGAGTGTATTGCCTGAGCCTACGGGTTTGAGGCCAGCCTGGGCACCTTGGTGAAATCTCATCTCTACAATAAATCAAAAAAATAAGCTGGGCGTGGCAGTGCATGCCTGTAGTTCCGGCTGCTTAGAAGGCTGAGG
Organism: Carlito syrichta; assembly: GCF_000164805.1. Lineage (NCBI taxonomy): Eukaryota > Metazoa > Chordata > Mammalia > Primates > Tarsiidae > Carlito > Carlito syrichta. Next base: position 87,372 of record NW_007259878.1, read on the forward strand.
CAGAAGGATCGCTGGAGCCCAGCAGGTCAACGCTGAGGTGGCTGTGAGCGTGCCGCTGCACTCCAGCCTGGGCCTGAGACTCCAACTCAAACAAACAGACAAACAAATAAATATACATACATACATACATACATACATACATACATACATACATACATACATGAACTTAGGTAAATGAAAGCCACTTTTGTCTGGTGTACTTGGGCTTGTTTTGATGGTCTAGTAAGTGGATGGATAGAAGTTAAGCCAAGGGAATAACCAGAATAAGAAGTCTCTTACGTTTTCCCTTCCGATACCCAAAGCGTACACCTGTGGTATAGGATAAACTAGAAGCAAACTCACTTAACTCTCCCACCTCCGTTAAAGGACTTCAGGGAAAAGTGCCATGGGTGAGAACCAACATAAATAGACAACTAAAACAGACCTGGAAAGTATTTCTATGTTGATATTAAGATTATAAAATGGGCTTAAGTGAAAGATTCTATTTCATAGACTCTGAGATAACATTGATTATTAAGGTATAATATTACTTTATATAACTTTAAAAAAAATTTTTTTAGTAGGAGTCTCACTCTGTCACCCAGGCTAGAGTGCAGTGGCACACTCGTGGCTACTGCAGCCTTGATCTGCTGGGCTCAGGTGATCCTTCTTCCTCAGCCTTCTAAGTAGCCAGAACCACAGGCGTGTACCACCATGCCTGGGTAATTTTTTGATTTATTGTAGAGATGAGGTCTCACCAAGTTGCCCAGGCTGGTCTCAAACCCCTGGACTCGGGCAGTCCTCTTGCCTGTGTCTTCTAGAATGCTGGGATTACAGATGGGAACCACTATGCCTGGCTAGGAAAATTTAAATCCATATGTTAGAAATGAAAAAACCCTGAAAATTAGCGAGCTGGTCATTTGTGGTTGCCAGCCTTCAAGATTCCACCTCCTGGGAGTCATACTCTTTTTTTTCTTTTTTTTTTTTTTCTTTTTGAGTTGGAGTCTCACTTTGTCACCCAGACTGGAATGCAATGGCCGCTCCCAGGCACCGCAGCCTCGACCTGCTGTACTCCAGCGATCATTTTGCCTCAGCATTCCAAGTAGCTGGAACTACAGGCGTGTGCTACCATGCCCGGCTAATTTTTAATTTGTTGTAGAGATGAGATCTTGTCAAGTTGCTCAGGCGGGTCTCGAACCCGTGGGCTCAGGCAATCCACTTACCTCAGCCTCCCAAAGTGCTGGGATTACAGGCTGAGCCACCGAGCCCGGCCAGGAGTCATACTCTTATACACAGTCCCCTCCCACATGGACCCAGGGCTGATGTGTGTCATCAGTAGAATTTGACAAAAGTAATAGTATGTCATTTCCGAAATTAGGTTACAAAAGACAGTATTTCAACTTCTGTTATTTTTTTTTTTGTCGGAGTCACACTCTGTTCCCAAGGCTGGAGTGCATGCAGTAGTATACTCATAGCCACTGCAAGCCTTGACCTGCTGGGCTCAGGCGATCCTTCCACCTCATCCTTCCAAGAAGCTGGAGCTACAGGTGTGTGCCACCATGCTGGCTAATGTTTTGATTTATTGTAGGGAGGAGGCCTCGCCATGCTGCCCAGGCTGGTCTGGAATCCAGAGGCTCAGGTAATCCTTTTACCTCTGCCTCCCAAAGTGCTGGGATTACAGGCATGAGCCACTGTGCCTGGCATTGTTTTTTTGTTTTTGTTTTTGACACTCTGGAGAAATCTAGCAGTTCTGTAATGAGTAGCCCCATGGAGAGACCCATATTGTGAAGAATTAAAGCCTCTTGCCAACCACCACATGAGTGAACTTTTAAGTGGTTCCTCTGGTCCAGACAAGCTTTGATATGACTGCAGCCTCAACTGACATATTTATTACAAGGTCATTAGAAATGCTAAGCCAGAACCACCTACCTGAACTGCTCTTGAATCCCTGACCCCAAAAAACAGTGAGATAGTAAATGTTTATTGTTTTTTTTTTT
>NW_007259878.1:89367-106247 GCF_000164805.1 Carlito syrichta
CTTTTTGAGTTGGAGTCTCACTCTGTCACCCAGACTGGAGTGCAGTAGCCGCTCCCGGCCACCGCAGCCTCGCCTGCTGGGCTCCGGCGATCCTTCCGCCTCAGCCTTCCGAGTAGCTGGAATTACAGGCGCGCGCTACCACGACCGGCTAATTTTTTGATTTATTGTAGAGATGAGGTCTCGCCAAGTTGCCCAGGCGGGTCTCGAACCCGCGGGCTCAGGCAATCCACTCATCTCAGCCTCCCAAAGGCGCGGGATTACAGGCTGAGCCACCGAGCCCGGCTATGTTTATTGTTTTAAGCTGCTAAATTTTAGAATATATATACATATATATATATATATATATATTTTTTTTTTTTTTTTTTTTGAGTTGGTGTCTCACTCTGTCACCCACCACTCCTGGACATCGCAACCTCTACCTGCTGGGCTCAGGCAATCCTTCCACCTCAGCCTTCCAGGTAGCCGGAATTACAGGAACGCACTACCATGCCCAGCTGATTTTTTGATTTATTGTAGAGATGAGGTCTCGCCAAATTGTCCGGGCAGGTCTTGAACCCGCGGGCTCAGGCAATCCACTCACCTGAGCCTCCCAAAGGCGCGGGATTACAGGCTGAGCCACCGAGCCCGGCTGAGAATATTTTATTATGGAGGAGTAGATAAGATCTATCCACCTAAGAAGATAAGATCAAAATAGACCTAAAGGAAGAGTGGAGGAACTTGTAGCTTTTAAATGTGAAAATTCTCAAATTTATTGTATTTATTTTCATACTTGCTGCAGGAAATAGACATAGTTGAATATCAGAAGGTTGGTATGTATTAAGAAATGGGTTTAAATGTAATAAGTTACTATCCATTATATAACATCTTGAGAGGAGTGGCATAAATAGCCTGTATCTGGATATATTTTTTCTTGTTGTTTTTGCGTCGAAGTCTCAATCCCTTGCCCAGGCTGGAATGCAGTGGCACAATCACGGCCACTGCAGCCTTACTTGCTGGGCTCAGGTGATCCTTCTGCCTCAACCTTCCAAGTAGCTGGAACCACAGGCATGGACCACCACACCTGGCTAATTTTTTAGACTTACTTTAGAGATGAGCTCTCGCCAAGTTGCCCAGGTTAGTCTTGAACCCCTGATCTCGACAGTCTTCTCGCCTTTGCCTTCCAAAGTGCTGGGATTACAGGTGTAAACAACCATGCCTGGCCTCTTGATATACCTTTAATTGAGAATCTGGAAGCAGAATCAAGAGTAAATAAATAGCTTTTCCTCTTGCAAATCTTTCTAGTAGTTGTGATATCGAGGAAATTGTAAGGTTTTTATAGAAACTACTCATAATGAAATACTGGATCTAGGAAATGATGATTAGTAGTTTCTAGAGTCAGAAAAAGAGATAACCAGATATTATGTACCTTCTAAAGGACATATAATACCTATGAGGTATTTTTTTTTTTTTTTTGCTAAACAATTGACTCTGAATTTAACCCTTTGGACTTGGATGTCCCCCTGAGGGGACATTGTAAATCTAGCAAACCACTTGGATGTCCCTCTCAGGGTACATAAAGAGGTTGCTGGTGATTATACAGGACAAACTTTGTGAGCACAAATTTCTCAAAAGTGTATGTTTTCTTGAGTTTTCCATTCAAATTGTGTGAAAAAGCAGATAAAGTGATGTAATATGTGCAGAGATAATACATTAAAATCAGCTAACTTTATGTAGAGAATGTGTGAAGTGCTTTCACAGTGGTGCTGACAAGTTCCCAGTGTAGCAGGATACCACATGTTTACTGGCAGATATTACACTAGTATTGTCCTAGCAGAACAGCTACTAAGGATGAAATGTCATCTTCCTGGTACAATCAAGGTCAACCAAAAGGGAAAATCAGCACAAATCAAAAATCCAAAGTTTTTTTTTCTTTTAATTATATGAGGTATACTTCAGGGTTTGGTATACAAATGTTCATTATGCAGGTACCCTTGTTTATAAAGTGTGCACCTCCTCCCCTGGCAGTTTTTCACTATTGCCAGTCCCGCAACCACCTTCCCCTGGCAGTTTCCCACTACTGCCAATCCCTTACAGTATTATAATAGTTGCTCAAGGTCCACTTATGAGTGAGAACATGTGAAAAAATCCAAAATTTTTAACAAAAAAAACAGTAGCGTATAGGAAAAATAATCTTATGCGTCTTGTGTAGAAGTACAAAAAGATTATTGCAATTTTTAGCTCTTGGGATTATGCAGGAATGAAATCTACCACAAGGATATTACGTGGTGGAAATATTGTATGTCAAGAAGCCTGAAATGATTCTAAATTATATTGCAAGTATAAGTGGTGTGGATTGTGTGGATCAGTATGCTTCCACATCTACATATTGTTTTTCTGTGAAAAATCTTTAAAATGACGGAGGAAATGATTCTTCCGGGGACTAGAAATATGTGTAACTACTATATACTGTACCGATCATAAAAAAAAAAGAAAAAGAAAAAGAAAAACAATGTCCCATGTGAAATTTGTTAAGCCTCTTCTGATCAATCATTTGAGAAGTGGTTTTCATGAATTATGAGTATATCCTTCTACATCGTCTTTAAACAACAGACTGGACAATAAATTGCATATTATTAATGTAAGAGGAAGAAAACGAGACTGCATTGTCTGCTCAAGTAGAGAAACATGAGGTGGAAGATGTTAAACAAATTACTATTGCAACATGTATCAGTGAACCTGCAGTGCATTTCAGTCACTGTGTCACACATTACCACATGTTACAAAAATAAAGATCTGAAATTTTGATTTTTTGCTATAAATAAGTTCCTCAGTGTCCAAAATTTCATTATACTCCAAATATTATTACAATAAAATAATTGGTTCCAATGCTATGCTATTTAATAATATGAAGTGATTCATTTCTCACAATTTCATTAAAAAAAGTGCAGTCAAGTTTGCTGGTAGGTGATCCATGAGATGTCTCCGAGGGCAGAGGGTTCATTAAACCTCTAGATCTATATATTTTTAAGATTCAGAGGACCAAAGAATACGTTATATTCTACAAGGATATGCAGCCAGCGAAATCCCTTAATGTGAGAAATTCTAGTCTGCAAGTGACCCAGTGTCCCCAACATATTAGGAGGGAAAGAGATGTAATGTAAACTTATGGGGTTTGAAAAGACTTAAAAGATACATCAACCAATTGCTATACACAAGGGGACCCCCCCAAAACCTGGAATTTATTTATAAAAATTGTATATTTATTCCTGCTGGAATTTTTGGGTCCCTCCTCATGTGGACTTTATTTGGATCCTGTTCTGATCAAGCTGTTGAAAAGAAAGACAGTTTTGGGTGAATTAGGAACCTTTGAACACAGATGTTAAGACACTGCTAGCCGGGCTCAGTGGCTCAGCCTGTAATCCCGCGCCTTTGGGAGGCTCAGGTGAGTGGATTGCCTGAGCCCGCGGGCTTGAGACCCGCCTGGGCAGTGAGACCTCATCTCTACAATAAATCAAAAAATCAGCCGGGCGTGGTAGCGCATGCCTGTAATTCTGGCTACTTGGAAGGCTGAGGCGGAAGGATCACCGGAGCCCAGCAGGTAGAGGCTGCGGTGGCTGGGAGCGGCCACTGCACTCCAGTCTGGGTGACAGAGTGAGACTCCAATTAAAAAAAAAAAAAAAGACAGTGCTAATTTATTTTAGATGTGATGAGGCAGTCATATTCCTAAAAGATCTTTTAGGGATAAATTCAGAAATATTTGTGGATGAGATAATATATCAAGATTGCTTCAAAATAATGTAATTGACAATAGGATATAGATGAAAGAAAATTGTTCATGATTTGATGATTGTTGAAGCCAAGACATTATACCATTGTCTACTTTTATGTGTGTTTGAAATTTTATTTAATTAAATGTTCTTTAGAAAAAGTAGAATTTAATGAAATAATATACATAATGGAAAGGAGCATCCAAATGAAAAGTTGATTCTTTGATAAGACTAATGAACTTGGGAAGAAAAGGCTTGTGGTTATATGTGTATGTTTGAGAAATTATGTAGTATATGCCTCTCTACGTACTTTGTTTATGCCTCTCTTTTTCTCTTGAACAAAATGAGCATTTTGAGGACAAGATTGTATTTTATTTGTCTTTATATTCATGGCATCTAGCATGACCCCTGGTTAGTACATGGTTGGCATGTACTTGCTAGATGTTTTCTATAGATGCTAGGTACTATCAGAAAAACTTGAGGGCTGACTTCAAAAACTAGTCACCATTAATGATAATATTTCTATGGGAAATATCTTTTGGCAGGGTGTTAGAAAATATATTATGAATATAATTGACTTAAATTAACTTTTTATTTATTTTTATCTTTTTTTTTTTTTTTTTGAATTGGAGTCTCACTCTGTCGTCCAGACTGGAGTGCAGTGTCTCCTCCCGGCGACTGTAGCCTCGACCTGCTGGGCTCCTGTGATCCTTCCACCTCAGCCTTCCGAGTAACTGGAATTGCAGGCGTGCACTACCACACCTGGCTAATTTTTTGATTTATTGTAGAAATGAAGTCGCACCAAGTTGCCCAGGCAGGTCTCGAACCTACGGACTCAGGCAATCCATTCACCTCAGCCTCCCAAGGCGTGGGTTTACAGGCCGAGCCACCAAGCCCAGCCGATGACTTAAATTAGCTTTTTTTTTTTTTTTTTTTAGTTGGAGTCTCACTCTGTCACCCAGATTGGAGTGCAGTGGCCGCTCCTACTGGGCTCCTGCGTTCCTTCCGCCTCAGCCTTCCAAGTAGCTGGAATTACAGGCATGTGCTACCACGCCCGGCTGATTTTTTGATTTATTGTATAGATGAGGTTTTGCCAAGTTGCCCATGCGGGTCTCAAACCCACGGTCTCAGGCAATCCACTCACCTCAGCCTCCCAAAAGCGCGGGATTACAGGCTGAGCCACCGAGCCCGGCTTAAATTAACTTTTAAAATTAATTCATATGTAAGTTGAGAGCTGCCCTACATGTGATTGAAATATGTATAAAAGTTTATCATTTTAAAACTTCAGTGATTACTGTAATCCAAATATTGTTGTATGGCAGAAATTACGTGTTCCCCCTGTTCTTAATGTGAAATTACATGGGTTCTTTTGTTTCATTATCCTTACTTAAATCATTGTAGTGTAGTGAAAAGAACACCTATTGGATTCATGTATCCTTCCTTTTTTTTTTTTTTGAGTCAGTGTCTCACTCTGTCTCTCAGGCTGGAGTGCAGTGGCATGCTCACAGCTACTGCAGTCTTGACTTGTTGGGCTAAGGTGATCCTTTTGCCTCAGCCTCCCAAGTAGCTGGGACTACAGGCATGTACCACCATGCCTGGCTAATTTTTATGATTTATTGTAGAGACAAGGTCTTGCCAAGTTTCCCAGGCTGGTCTCAAACCACTGGTCTCAGGCAATCTTCTTGGCTTGACCTCCCAAAGTCCTGGAATTCTAGGCATGAGCCACCATGCCCGATCTTATCTTTACATTTTAATTCTAGCATTATCAATTACTAGCTGTATAACTCTGAGCAAATTATTTATATATATATATAATTTATTTTTAAAAATTTTTTAATAGGATTTTTTTTTTTTTGAGTTGGAGTCTCACTCTATCCCCCAGGCTGGAGTGCAGTGTCTCACATGCTCATGGCCACCTCAGCGTCAATCCTCTGGGCTCCGGCAATCCTTCCGCCTCAGCCTTCCAAGTAGCTGGAACTACAGGGTGTGCTACCATGCCCGGCTAATTTTTTGATTTATTGTAGAGATGTGGTCTTGCCACGTTGCCCAGACTGGTCTTAAGCCTGTGGGCTCAGGCAATTTCCTCACCTCGGCCTCCCAAAATACTGGGGTTACAGGCTTGACCCACTGCACTTGGCCAAATTACATATTTTTAAGAGTTCCTTTTCTAGCCTGTAAAATGAGGAAAGCCAAATCTTTTCTGGATAGTTATAAGGAGTAAATGGGATGATGTGGGGTTAAAAAAATATTTTAGGGTGGTATTCTTTTTTCATTTATATTTTAGATTCAGGTACACATGCATGCTTGTTACATGGACGTATTGTGTAGTGGTGGGATTGGATCTTAGGTGGCCTGTTCCCCAGATAGTGAACATTGTACCCAATAGGTAATTTCTGAAGCCTAACCCAGGATGATGTGTTTTTTAAAATGCTTGCTGTACATCTTAGCACATAATGGATGCCTAAAAAATTGTAAGTGCTTTACTTCTTAGTAAATGAAACGTTTCCAAATTTAAGTACCATTTTTTTCTTATATCTGCTCAGTTTTCCAGGAGAACCACGTGCTTGCCAAGCACTTGGTAGCCTGACCTTTAGAATTTGAACCAGATACTATAAAGTTCCTAAATAAAATATGAAGAGAAGTGCATTAATTCTTTATAGTATTGTGTGACTCTTTTGTGTCTTTTACCAAGAAGTAACTCTTCTGTATTAGAAAGAAAGGATAAGGAAATCTCCAGCTACACGTATTTCTGGAGTTCTATCCTGCATGGATAAATGAATGACATACTAGTTGGAAATGTAAAAAGCAACTAAGAAAGCCCTTGAGAAAATTTCTTGCAAGAGAAAATATTTCTGTATTCTCATTTTTCAGTGATGATATAGATAGTGGTAGCTTAAAAGCTGATTTTGGAAAAAATATATATATATATTTTGAGTTTGAGTTTCACTTTGTCGCCTAGACTGGAGTGCAGTAGCACACTCATGGTTACCACAGCCTTGACCTGCTGGGTTCATGTTATCCTTCCACTTCAACCTTCCAAGTAGGTGGAACTACGCGTGCACACCACCACATCCAGCCAGTTTTTTTATTTATTGCAGAGATGAGGTCTCGCCATGTTGCCTAGGCTGGTCTTGAACCCTTGGGCTCAGGCAATCCTCTTGCCTCAGCCTTCCAAAGTGCTGGGATTACAGACATGAGTGACTACATCCAGCTGGAGCAGTATATTATTAATAGAAAAAACAACTACACAAAAGGTTAGCAGTCCCTGCATATTCTGGGAACATTCTTTTGGATTTTCACTTGTAGTATAATCTTTTATTTTAGGCAAATAAGCTGTTTGAGTTCCCTTTATCCAAGAACAGTGCTTAATCAATGATATTTATTGACTAAGTAACAGCTTTCTTTCTTTCTTTTTTATATCCAAAATGTGTTTATTGGGATGGTTTCCCATTCGTCTTGACTGGGGTGCTTTTAGTGCTGCTTCCTCCTGAAGGAGCATCCTTCTGTGAGCCTCGCTTTTCCTCCTGTAGGCTGACAGAGGACAGTGGGGCAGCCAACACACAAAACTACTGTTTGTGCATGGCTGAAGACCGTGGTGATTTTATAGCATCCTGGGCATTTCACGTCCATGAAGTAGGAGTTGGGGCTCTGCACCAGGCGCTTCTTCTTGTGTTTCCACTTCTCTGGAGAGGGATGAAGGAGGTCCTTTGTGAGAGGCATGTTCTCATGAGTAGGTCGTCACCACCGGAAAGGACTAAGTAACAGATTTCTAAATCACATGTTGAAATTTGACTGGCATAAAGAAATGTTGAGGAGGCATAGGCATGAAATTGAGCATCATTTTTAGGATAAATTGTTTGTTTGAGACATAGGATCATGCTCTGTCACCCATACTGGTCTTGAACTCCTGCCTCAGCTTCTCAAAGCCCCGGGATTATAGGCTTGAGCCACCATGACTGTTTATCCATTAACTTGTTGATAGAATTTTTGTTTGTTTCCAGCTTTGGGCTATTAAAAATAAAGTTTCTATAAACATTTTTGAAGAAATATTTTGTGGATATATGTTTTCTTTTCTCTGGGAGAGGAATGGCTGGGCCATGTGATATTTGTATGTTTAAAAGAAATTGGCAAACTATTTTCCAAGTGATGATACCGTCTTATATTCCCACCAGTAATATGTGAGAGTTATGGTTACTTCACACCTTCACTGATGTGATATGATCAGTCTTTTTACTTTTAGCTTTTCTAGTGGGTATATAGTTGTAGTCTACTTGGTTTTAATTTGCATTTTCCTGGATAGCTAATGATATTGAGCATAATATATCTTCTTTTTAACCATTTGCGTATCCCCTTTTGTGAAATGTTAAAGCCATTTGCCCTTTTTTTTTTTTTTTTTTTTTTTAGTTGGAGTCTCACTCTATCACCCAGACTGGCGTGCAGTGGCCGCTCCCGGCCACCGCAGCCTCGACCTGCTGGGCTCCGGCGATCCTTCCGCCTCAGCCTTCCAAGTAGCCGGAATTACAGGCATGCGCTACCACGCCCGGCTGATTTTTTGATTTGTTGTAGAGATGAGGTCTCGCTGCCCAGGCGGGTCTAGAACCCACGGGCTCAGGCAATCCACTCACCTCAGCCTCCCAAAGGCGCGGGATTACAGGCTGAGCCACCGGAGCTCGGCTCATTTGCCCATTTTTAAGATTGAATTGTCCTTTTGTTATTGATTTGTAGGAAATCTTTAACTGTTTTTTTCCTTTTAAGTTGAAGTCTCACTCTGTTGCCCAGGCTGGAGTGCAGTGGCACACTCACGACCACTGCAGCCTCGAGCTGCTGGGCTCAGACAATCCTGCCTCCACCTTCTAAGTAGCGGGAACCACAGGCGTGTGCCACAACGCCCATCTAATATTTATTTATTTATTAGAGAGACGCGGTCTTGCTGAATTGCCCAGTCTGGTCTCGAGTTTCTGTTCTTAGGCAGGCCTCTTGCCTCTGCCTCCCAAAGTGCTGGGATTACAGGGGTGAGCCACTGTGCCTAGCCTTGTAGGAGATCTTTATATATATATCTTTTTTTTTTTGAATAGGAATCTCTGTTGGCCAAGGTGGAGTGCCTGCTCACGGCTACTGCTGCCTTGACCTGCTATGCTCAGGTGCTCCTTCTGCTTCAACCTTGAAGTAGCTGGGGCTATAGACATGCACCACCGTGCCTGGCCAATTTTTTGATTTGCTGTAGAGATGACATCTCGTGGAGTTGCCTAGGCTGGTCTCGAACCCCTGTTCTCAGGCATTCCTCTCACCTCGGCCTCCTGGAGTGCTGGGATTACAGGCATAAACCACTGTGCCACTCAGGAGATCTTTATATTCTTGATATAAGTCTGATATTATTTTCAGCCATTGTAAAGCTTATCTTTCCATTTTCTTAATGGTGTTTTTTGATGAGTAGAAGTTTTTAATTTTAGTTAACAATCTTTGTTGTTTTTTTTTTTCTTTTTTGGTTCATGATTTTTGTGTCTCAGGTAAGAAACCTCTGTTTGTCCCCGGGTAGCTAATTCTATATTTTCTTTTGGAAAATTTGGTTTCAGTTTTTATGTTTATGTTAATGATCCATTTTCAATTTGATTTTTTTTGTGCATTTTACATTTCCCATTAACTGAACTAGGAGCATGTCTGAGATGCCCCAGGAACAGCCAAGAGACCAGTGTAGTACAGGGTTACAGTAGTTAGGGTTATGTGATATGGGAGGGCAGATTATTTAGAACCTTATAGGGCATTGCTAAAATTTTAGTTCTTTGAATGACGTGGGAAGCCATTTGAGAGTTCACTATACTCAGTACACATTTTAAAGTAGCACATACGTATTCCTGACTATTGCTTAGAAATTTTATATTATTTCTTCTTCAGATATCCGCTTGGTAGGTGTGAAAGCATTTTTTTTTTCCTGGTAGTTATTCTTAATATTGTAATGGTATTCTTATTTCAGAAAGATCCTGATTACCTGAAGCTGTGGTTGGACAATTTTGTTTCTAGCTATGAACAGTTCTTAGATGTTGATTTTGAAAAGCTGCCTACCAGGTATGTGGAAACACTAATTTCTTACTCTTGGATGAATTTGTTCATTTTTGGCACAAATATTTTATTGATGACATATTACAAGGATGGCAGTTATATTATGCTCTAAATAGTCCTGCATGAATTCCTGTTCTCATAGCAGACATTGCTAATTGATCATAGCAGTCTTTCTTGATGTTATTAGACCTGGCTTCAAGACCCTGTTCTCTCCTTTGGTAAGACACTACCAACTGGATGTCCTGCATTTAATTTCATTGCTGAGACTAACTACTGGATCCCACAAGCCAAGGACAGAGTCTTGAGAATTACCTTCAATTCAGATATCAGCCAAAAGTCTCAGGGACCACCCACAGTTCTGACCAACTGGCTATTAATTCAGAATTCTCCCTGCCTCATCTTAGGTTCAGAAACTCACTACACTAACTCAGACTCACTGAAAGTACTACACTTATAGTTACAGCTTTATTATAATACAGCTTTATTATAAACAGGGCAAGGTCTGGAAGGGTCCTGGATACAGGACTTTCATGACCTCTCCCCTGGAGTCAGGGTGCATTGCTTTTTCTGAACATTAGTGTATTCACTAATCAAGAAGCTTTGGGTGTCCAGAGTTTTACTGAGTTCTTATTATGTCATGGACCATGTCATTGAGTTCAGTCTCCAGTCCCTCTGTCTTCTTAGGAAGATGGGGATGGGGGTGAGACTGAAAGTTTCAACCCTTTAATTAATGCTTAGTTTTTCTGATGAAACTCTCTATTGAAACTATCTAAGGCCCCACCATGAGTCACTTTATTTGTATAGACTCAGATGTAGTCTAAAGGGGCTTGTTATGAACAATAAAACACTCCATCACTCAGAAAAATCCAAGGGTTTGTGAAGCTCCGTGCTAGGAAACTGGGAAAAAGATCAGATATGTATTTTTTATAATTTATTTTTTATTATACCATAGTCTTGTGAGTTGAAATTTATTTTTATTCTTGGTCTTAGAGTAGGGCCTTAGAAAACATCTTTAGAGGAGGTGAACTGTTTAGATTTTTTAAAAACTAGATTTAAAAATAGTACAAACTTTTTTTCCATTCTTCTACCCATCACCATTCCCCTCCACACCATTTCCCAGGCCTATTTCTCAGATAAAATTTTTCCTATATTTTAAGCTATCTTGAAAGCCTAGAATAATAACTCTTATTAGGTAAGAGAGGCTGGCTATGGTAAAAGTAGGAAAAATGAGGAGAAGCATTTAGGCACAAAAGGAGCACCTGCAACAGATATGTGCTGAGGGAAAAAGGAAGGAACAGATGGTGGTTGATGATGAGAAAGAACATCTGGAGAGTTAAAAATCTGCAAGGGCAAGGCACAGTGACTCACGCCTGTAATTCCAGTACTTTGGGAGATAGAGGCGGGAGGATTGCTTGAACCAAGGAGTTCAAGACCAACCTGGGCAACATAGCAAGACCTCGTCTCTACAAAAATAAAGATAAAAAATTGAGCTGAGCTCGGTGGCTCAGCCTGTAATCCCGCACCTTTGGGAGGCTGAGGTGAGTGGATTGCCTGAGCCCGCGGGTTCGAGACCCGCCTGGGCAACTTGGCGAGACCTCATCTCTACAATAAATCAAAAATGAGCTGGGCGTGGTAGCGCGCGCCTGTAGTTCCAGCTACTTGGAAGGCTGAGGCGGAAGGATCGCCGGAGCTCAGCAGGTCGAGGCTGCGGTGGCTGGGAGCGGCCACTGCACTCTAGTCTGGGCGACAGAGTGAGATTCCAACTCAAAAAAAAAAAATTTAAAAAAATAAAAAATTAGCCAGGCATGGTGGTGCATGCCTGTAGTCCCTGTTACTTGGGAGGCTGAGGTGGAAGGGTCACCTGAGCCCAGGAAGTTGAGGCTGCAGTAAGCTGTGATCATGCCTCTGCATTCCACCCTGGGCAACAGAGTGTGACGCTAGCTCAAAAAAAAAGAAAAATCTCACGGAAGAAAGTGTTTGCAGATTGGGGATGGAGGTAGGCAATCAGAAGGTAGGTACAGGAGATTTGAATCTGGAGAATCAAATGGACCAGATTGGGAAGTGCCAGGCATGCAGAACTAATAGACTTGATTTTTTTGTTATGGGAGATGAGTGCTGCTGAAAAATGTTCTGTGCAGAGTGTCATGATCAAGTTTGGCTTTAAAAAGTAGCTTTGGTGGCACTGTAGATATTGGATTGTAGAGGAATGAGACTGAAGGCAGGAAGGCCAGTTAAGGGGTAATTCTGATAATCCAGATAAGTCACTAAAGTGTTATAGCCTGACTTGGTTCTTATGCCCACTGCACAGAAAAGCTGATAAAATGATAATAGTTGTTGCCATAGTGAAAGGGTTTAATAAATGCAAGGCTTCTGAGTAGGACAGGAGACATTTCTCAACTCTACCTCCAGGAGAATTTTAGTTAGGGTTAAGAAATAATTTGGCTGGAAGGGGGCTAGGGAGTGGGCACTGCTGATTGGTTGGGGATAAAGTCATAAGGAGTGTCAGAACCGTGTATACCCAGAGCCAGTTATTGGGAAGAGGTCTCTGGACCGTCGGGGTCAGCTTCTTGGGATATGTCCCAGGTCTGGGTAGGGTCTTGAGTCTATTAGATTGCAAAGTCTGAAACACATTTCAAATACCATTCTTAGATTTTACAGTAGATGACATTTATAAGGCAAGTCCCCCAACCATTGGATACTGACCCTTGGGCAGTTAGCCATTATAAAGGTAGTTTAGGAGGAAGGTATGTGGGAGGTAGAGTCCCTGGAGATGTAGAGCTGTTTGGGCAAAGGGCTCATCAAAATTCAGGATGCCGAACCAGGCTCGGTGGCTCAGCCTGTAATCCCGCGCCTTTGGGAGGCTGAGGTGAGTGAATTGCCTGAGCCCGCGGGTTCGAGACATGCCTGGGCAGCGAGACCTCATTTCTACAATAAATCAAAAAATCAGCCGAGCGTGGTAGCGCGTGCCTGTAATTCCGGCTACTCAGAAGGCTGAGGTGGAAGGATCGCCGGAGCCCAACAGGTCGAGGCTGCGGAGGCCGAGAGCGGCCACTGCACTCCAGTCTGGGTGACAGAGTGAGACTCCAACTCAAAAAACAAAACAAAACAAAACAAAAATTCAGTATGCCATCAAGGAGCTCTGTGCCATGTCAGGCTCGTTGTTTAGGGGTAGATATGTTTGCCAACCTCATGGGCAACTTTCCCCATCTCCAGTGGTCAGAACATGAAGATCATTTATTGTTCTCTATTTAGGTGACTGTGCAAATAATCATGCAAGGAGGAGAGCAAATGTACAAACAATAGATTTTTATTAATTTCTACCAAAACTGCAGCTGTGCAAATAATCATGCAAGGAGGAGAGCAAATGTACAAACAATAGATTTTTATTAATTTCTACCAAAACTGCAGGACTTGGGTCTCTTCTATGGCTTTTACCCTGTGGCCATGTATTAATTTTATGTAGATGGTTTCAAGAGTGTTAGACCAAGATATTGAACTAAAGAAAGGATGTGGTTATGCAAAGAAAGGACAAGTACTTCGTTATTTATAAATTTACAATTTCAGATTTTTTCCCCATAAGAATATTATCTGTGGTAGGTTTATAAAGGTTGAAAAATATTAAATCTTGGACTTGCCTCAAAATAAGATTATGTATTATTAATTTCTAATAAAAGAATATTCTTGTAATTTGTGCTTAGAAACACTTTCATTTGAATAATTTACAGCTGACTTTGAATCATAGACCTGCCAGGTTCAGTGGCTTAAGCCTGTAGTCCGAGCACTTTGGGAGGCGGAGGCGAGAGGATTGCCTGAGCTCAAGGGTTCGAGACCAGCCTGAGCAACATGGCGAGACCACATCTTTACAATAAATAAAAAAATTAGCTGGGCGTGGTGGCACATGCCTGTGGTTCCAACTACTTGGAAGGCTGAGGGGGAAGGATCGTCTGAGCCCAGCAGGTCGAGGTTGCAGTATCTGTGAGCATGATCCTGCACTCCAGCCGGCTCACCTCAGCCTCAACCTTCTGGGCTCAGACGATCCTTCCCCTCAGCCTTCCAAGTAGCCGGAATTACAGGCATGCGCTACCACGCCCGGCTGATTTTTTGATTTATTGAAGAGATGAGGTCTCGCTGCCCAGGTGGGTCTCGAACCCGCTGGCTCAGGCAATCCACTTACCTCAGCCTCCCAAAGGCGCGGGATTACAGACTGAGGCATCAAGCCCGGCTTGCTTTGTTTTTTATGTAGTTTATTTAAAATTGTGTTTCATATCTTTTCCAATGACCTGAATCCATTAATTTAATTTTACTAATAGAAAGCATTCAAGTGCATAAGACATTGTATAAAATTAGTCAAATCACCTTAAAGGTAAGAAACACATGGATAATTCTCGTTTAAAGTAAACAGACTTCACAGAATTCACATTTAAAGGCAACTTTTACAATTTAAAGTCTTGAACTTTAAGCTAGGCTTTTTCCTGTGTTAAATACAGACAATCATTGACAACTGTTTATAGTAGACATTCAGTAGCCAGACAGAGTTTAATAGATTTCTGGAGTTTGGGAAATTGCAGCAAAAGGAGCATAGAATTTTACACAGTTTAGTCTTAGAGATGGGAAAATGATTCCAAATTCTTGAATGCTCATAGCATTAGGAACATGGCCAAAAATTTCAACTTTATCTATAAGGCGTGTTCCAACCAAATCCCAATTTTATAATGAGAATTTTTAAAAAATTCTTTTAGAAGCTAATGTTTTCGACTGTCTGGTTATTTATTAAAAACCATGTACAAGTAGAGAATAGAATGATCAAGGACAAAGGGAAATACTCTTTAAGTAAATAGAATAAAATATTGGGAAACCTAATTTTTTCTTTCTTGTTGACATAAGTTTGTGGATAAGTGAGGAATAATAGTTTAACTTAGTCTTTTAAATTATTTATATTTAAATAGTTTTTTTGAGATTATTCTGGATTTTGTAAAAGTCTGTTAGCTCTTTAGCAGGAGAAAAATATATGTAGATATGAGAGCTTTGCTGGTAGTACATATAAATAGGAGAAAATGAAAGAATCCAGCCAGGTATGGTGGCTCATGCCTTTAATCCCAGCACTTTGGGAGGCAGATGCAAGAGAATTGCCTGAGCCCACTGGTTTGATACCAGCTTGGGTAATTTGGTGAGACTACGTGTCTACAATAAATTTAAAAATGAGCCGGGCATGCTGGCGCATGCTTGTAGTTCCATCTACTTGGAAGGTTGAGGTGGAAGGATCGCCTGAGCCCAGCAGGTCGAGGTTGAGGTGGCCATGAGTGTGCCATTGCACTCCATTCTGGGCGACAGAGTGAGATTCCAACTCAAAAATGAAAAAGAATTAAAAGCTACAAGTGGCGTCCAAACCAAAATGAAGTGTTTGTAACTTGGCTATAAAATTTGACATTCTTTGTAGCCAGGCTCGGTGGCTCAGCCTGTAATCCCGCACCTTTGGGAGGCTGAGGTGAGTGGATTGCCTGAGCCTGCGGGTTCAAGACCCTCCTGGGCAACTTGGCGAGACCTCATCTCTACAATAAATCAAAAAAAATCAGCCGGGCGTGGTAGCACATGCCTGTAATTCCGGCTACTTGGAAGGCTGAGGCGGAAGGATTGCCGGAGCCCAGCAGGTCGAGGCTGCGGTGGCCGGGAGCGGCCACTGCACTCCAGTCTGGGCGACAGAGTGAGACTCCAACTCAAAAAAAAAAAAAAATTTGACATTCTTTGTAATACGATTTTTTTGGGGAGCTGTGGGGTGGGAAGACAGCATCTTGCTATGTTGCCTATGCTGTAGTGCAGTGACTCACAGCAGGCTTAAACTTCTGGGCTCAAGAGACGTTCTTGCCTCAGCCTTCCGAGTAGCTAGGACTACAGGTATGCACCACCACACCTGGCTAAATTTTTTATTTATTATTTTTAGATATGGGATCTTGCTATGTTGCCTAGGCTGGTCTCAGACTTCTTAGCTTTGAGCAATCTGCCCGCCTCAGCCTCCCAAAGTGCTGGATAATAGGCATGAGCCACCACATGGGGCGGAATTTGACCATTTTTCTTAGTAGGGATAGGGAAATTAGAATGCAGTGATTTATGAAAAAATTCTTAGGCTTTAGTGATAGTATGTTTTAAATATATTACTTTTTTATAGTACGTTATATATTTCACTGCTGAAAATGCAAGTTGATCTTCTGGTTTCATAGCCCTGTGAAAAAAGGCAGATGCTATTAAAATTTTATAGATTAAGGAACTTCAGAGTTCTTTTTTTTCATAAGCTACAGATATTTATTGTTCACAGTTCTGAAGGTTAGGAAGTCCAAGATCAAGGCATCAGCAGATTCTGTGTCTGGTGAGGACTTGTGCTCTACTTCTTGCTGTATTCTTACATGTCAGAAAGGGCATATGCTGTGTCCTCACTTGCGGAAGGAATAAGGCAGCTCCCTTCAACCTCTTCATGATGTCCCTCATGACTTAATAGCTTCCCAAAGGGCCCATCTCTTAATACTGTTCCATTGAGAGTTAGCTTTCAGTATGTGAATTTTGAGGGAGCATGAACATTTGAAGGAACTCCACAGCAGACTCACAGCCAAAGCTCTGCCATTCCTTAGAAGTAGACATGTAGTTGCCTACAGAAGCACTCAGATATTTTCTCATTCATGTTTAAAATTTTGTTTATTTTGTATCTTTTATTAAACTATTAAAAGAAATATGAAACATAGCACATCCTTTTTGTATAATTACTTTGATATTTAGGTGAACTCTCGAATGTTGGGCTTTTGCTATCTTTCTCCTTAGGTCAATATCTCTCTTAGGTCAGTATCTTCAGATTTTCCACAAGTCTTTTGGACTTGCCAGAACATTTTCTGTCTCTCGTTCCTCTATAAATAACCTCCTCTTCAGGGTCCCTCCACTGCAGTGCTTTCTGTGGCAGCACGGGAACTGTGCTCATTCATGTTAGCAACAGTATGGTATAAAAATCTCTTCAAGCATTCTATACTGATGAGAGAAGTTGTAGTTGTAGTATTCTGTTTCTTAGATAGTTTGGCATAGATTTTTTTTTTTTTT
>NW_007259878.1:106267-108140 GCF_000164805.1 Carlito syrichta
CCGCAGCCTCCACCTGCTGGGCTCCGGCAATCCTTCCGCCTCAGCCTTCCAAGTAGCTGGAACTACAGGCACGCGCTACCATGCCTGGCTAAATTTTTTGATTTATTGTAGAGATGAGGTCTTGCCTGCCCAGGCGGGTCTTGAACCTGCGGGCTCAGGCAGTTCACTCACCTCAGCCTCCCAAAAGCGGGGGATTACAGGCTGAGCTACCGAGCCTGGCTTGGCATAGGTTTTAAGAAGATACAGATTTCAGGCTAGAAACTCAGGGTTGTAAGAAATAACGTGTTTTTTTCATTGTCTTTGACTGTTTCTAAGCTCTCATCCTGCAGGCCGGTAAGTGTATCAGACTTTGTTATGCTTTGACTTTCCCTCTATTCCCAGAGATGACAGGGTTTTATTTAGTGCCACTGATTCTTGATGGGGAGGGAGGAGTTACTCTCTGGTAATGGTCGCGATGTGACCACAGGAGTGACCACCAGTAAATCCCTTGTACTCATCTGTAGCCCACTTAGAGCCAGCTTCTCTCTGGACACAGATTTATTTCATGAGGTCGAGTACTTCGGTGTCCTTGGGGAACTTCAGAGGTTAAATGATTAGCTCCATGTTACAGAAGCTTACCCAGAAACCATTTGTTATAAAATATTGCTCTATTACTTTTACTTATTTATTTTATTTATTTATTTATTGAGTCAGAGTCTCACTCTAGCGCCCAGGCTGGAGTGTAGTGTTACACTCACAGCCACCACAGCCTTGACCTGCTGGGCTCAGGTCATCCTTCTGCCTCAGCCTTCCAAGTAGCTGGAACTATAGGCGTGTGCCACCATGCCCAGCTAATTTTTTATGATTTATTGTAGAGACGATGTCTCACCAAGTTGCCTAGGCTGGTCTTGAACTGCTGGGCTTGGGCAATCCTCTCACCTTCTCCTCCTAATGTGCTGAGATTACAGGCATGAGCCATCACGCCTGGCTTGCTCTATTACTTAAAAAAAAAAATCTTCTCTTCATGCTCATGCTCAGGGTTCTACATTCATTGCCCCATTGCTCTCTACTTCTTAACCTTTCTTTTTTCCTTTTGCTGGTTATTTTTTTCTCCCTCTTTTGATCACATGGCTTAGGGAGTCTTTAGGTAGGTCATTAATGCTTAGTAAAGAACTTGACAAATATTAAAATAGCTGTAGGCACTTAAATTTTTTTGATAGTTATTGTTTCTTTTAGATGGTATGTATGCCGATATGCATAGTATTTGGTATACATAGTATTTCTGAGAAGAACTTTAATGTGTATTCTAAATATTTTGATTAAAAATAGTACAGTTGAAGATATGAAACAGTCTCTCTCTTTAGTAAGTCTCTACTGAAGTAAGACTAATCACTTTAATAATCTTCTGGTTACTAATCATCTGGTGGTGCCTTGCATATAAGAAGGCATAGAGTATCTGGAAAGAATAAAAGAGCTGTAGGATTTGGGCTGAAAATGCATTTCACTTAAGTGCCAGAGATTTTCTTCCTATATTTCAACAGCCTTTTTATTTTCTTTTCCTTATATTGTAGGGTAGATGATGTGCCTCCAGGAATATCTCTGCTTCCTGATAATATTCTGCAGGTTCTCAGGATCCAGCTGTTACAGTGTGTTCAGAAAATGGCAGATGGGTTAGAGGATCAACAACAAGCCCTGTCAATTCTGCTCGTCAAGTTCTTCATTATTCTTTGCAGGTATCTGGCAGAAAAATAATAAACTAGTTATCTGTTTTAAGATAATTGTTACCAAAATAATGATGATACATTTATTTTATTTTATTTTATTTTTTGAGTTGGAGTCTCACTCCGTCACCCAGACTGGAGTGCAGTGGCCACTCCCGGCCATCGCAACCTCT
>NW_007259878.1:108253-120846 GCF_000164805.1 Carlito syrichta
TCTAAAAAAAAAAAAAAAAAAAAAAGATTAGCTGGGCATGGTGATGCATGCCTATAGTTATAGTTACTTGGAAGACTGAGGCAGAAGGGTCTCCTGAGCCCAGCAGGTCAAGACTGTGATGCCATTGCACTCCAGCCTGGGCAACAAAGTGAGATTCCAACCCAAAAAAATAAAAAAAGATTGAGTATGTTTTATGCAATAGGGTTGTGGTTTATTAGTATACTGGAAAGCCTTTTAGCTACTTTTCCTGGTTATAGAGACATTTAACCAAGATTTGAAAAAAATCACTTTAGAGTAAGGTCGATGACAGGAGTTTTTCTTTCATAAGAAGTTATTACACTAGTGTTATCTGTATGCTTCTCACCTGTAAATGTATACACATTTTTATTACTGTGCATTATTATTTGTAAAACTATATTATTCAAATTTTTTCATTGTATAATTTTACCAAATAAAGTATAGTTATCATATTTTCCAGGTTTATAAATTAGGTCTTGTGGTACTTACATTTTGATGTGCATAACTGTCAACTGGAAAGACTTTAATAGAAATACAGAGCTTGAGTCTTGCTTATGGACATTCTGATTCAAAAGGGCTCAAACATCTGGATTTTTAAAAAATTCCACATAAAAACGTGAGAACTGTTGGTATAGGAAATATCACATGCCTCTTGAAATCTATCTTCTGGTTGGGCGAGGTGGCTCACACCTATAATCCCAGCACTTTGGGAGACCGAGGTGAGAGGACTGCCTGAACGTTCACCCCAGGTTCGAGACTAGCCTGGGCAACTTAGTGAGACCTCATCTCTACAGTAAATCAAAAAATTAGCTGGGTGTGGTGGTGTGTGCCTGTAGTTCCAGCTACTTGGAAGGCTGAGGCAGAAGGATCATCTGAGCCCAGGAGGTTGAGGCTGCGATGACCGTGAGCGTGCCTCTGCACTCCAGTCTGGGCAATGGAGTGAGACTCCGACTCAAAAAAAAACAAAAAAAGAAATCTGTTGTCCTTTTGGAAACCACTTTCTATAATATAGATGATTTATTTTATAAATATTTTATAATTAATTAGTGGATGAATAGAGTCTTAATTTACCTCTTAGTCACTTTTGACTTAATTGTTCATTGACCTTTGATTGCAAAAATTATGGAATGATTGAGCAATAATTGCTAAAACATTTAGGCTCTTCTAGAGCCTTAGACATACTTTGTTCTCATGCTCTTCCTTATCCTTAAAATAGGGAGAAATAACAGAAGAATTATGGCCAGGCGCAGTGGCTTATGCCTCTATTCCCAGCACTTTTGGGAGACTGAGGCAAGAAGAGTGCTTGAGGCCACGAGTTTGAGACTATCCTGAGCAACATAGTGAGACCCATCTCTAAATATAATAACAATAATTTTAAAAAAAGAAGAATTATAATGGTTAAAGGAAAATGGTTTACTCAGGTATAAGACATGAGTTGGCCTCTGTGATAGTTAACTTGCTATACTTTCCTAACTATCTACTACAGTTTTTCTGAAATCTAAAATCTTTTAGATAATTGTTTAAGATTCATTATGTTTAGATTTTGATAATAGAGAGAAGCACTGGAATGCTCAATATATTTTTTGGTTGAATTTTTTTTATTATTAAGAGATCATTTCTGATGATAAATTTAATGTTCAAAAGTTGCCAACCACAGAACATGTTTTTATTTCCATAGTCCTCACTTTTTTTCTTTTCTTTTTTTTTTTTTGAGTTGGAGTCTCACTCTGTCACCCAGACTGGAGTGCAGTGGCTACTCCTGGCCACCGCAGCCTCAATGTCCTGGGTTCCAGTGATCCTTCCGCCTCAGCCTTCCAAGGAGCTGGAACTACAGGCACGTGCTACCATGCCTGGCTAATTTTTTTGATTTTATTGTAGAGGTGAGGTCTCACCAAGTTGCCCAGGCGGGTCTCGAACCCGCGGGCTCAGGCAATCCACTCACCTCAGCCTCCCAAAGCGCTGGGATTACAGGCTGAGCCACTGAGCCCAACTTCACTTTTTTTTTGTTAAGTTCCTTTTAAACATTTTAATGGACTTTACGTTTTAGAGCAGTATAGGTTTATACAAAAATTGTGGAGTGCAGAGAGTTCCCACATACTCCCTTCCCTCACCCCTAGTTTCCCTCATATTAACATCTTGGATTAGTGTGGTATGTTTGTTACAACTGGTGAACCAGTATTTATACATTATTAACTAGAGTTTGTATATACATTAGGGTTCACTATCTTTGTTGTATAGTTCTCTGGGTTTTGAAAAAATACATATTGTCATGTAGCCATCATTTTAGTATCATACAGAATAATGTCCTCACTCTCAAAGTGGTCTGTGCTTCATTATTCATTCTCTTCATCCCCCACTCCTGCCCCATCCTCTGGTAACCATTGATCTTTTAATTGTGTCTTTAGTTTTGCCTTTTTCAGAACTTCATATTTTTGGATCATATAGAATATAGCCTTTTCAGACTGGCTTTATTCACTTAGAAATATAGATTTAAGGATCCTCCATGTCTTCTTGTGTTTGATAGCACATTTCTTTTTTTCACTGATTAACATTCCACTTAAAGACATACTACAGTTTGCGTATTTGTTCACTTATTGAAGGACATCTAGGTTACTTTACATTTTTGGCAAAGCTACCATCAACATCTGTGTGCAGGTTCTGCATACACATGAGTTTTCAAGCCATTTAGATAAACATCTAGGAGCATAATTGCTGTATCACATGGTAAAGTTATGTTTAGTTTTGTCAGAAACTGCCAAATTATCCGAAGGGGCTGTGCCATTTTGCATTTGCTTCAGCAGTGAATGAATGTTCCTGTTGCTGCTCATCCTCTCCAGTATTTGGTGATGCTGTCCTTTCAGATTTTAGCCATTTTGATGACTGTGTGTAGTATCTCATTGTGTTTTTTTTTTCTTTGAGTTGGGGTGTCACTCTGTTGTCCAGGCTGGAGTACAGTAGTACATGGCTCACTGCATCCTCAATCTCTTGGATTCAGGTGATCTTCCTGCCTCAGCCTCCTAAGTAGCTGGAACTACAGGCATCTCCCACCATGCCTTGCTAATTTTTTAGTTTTTGTAGAGGCAAAGCCTCATTATGTTGCTCAGGCTGATCTTGAACTCCTGGGCTCAAGCAGTCTGCCAAATTATGTTCCAGAGGGGCTGGGCCTTACAAAGTGCTGGGATTATAGGCATAATTATTTCTTTTTTTTTTTTTTTTTTGAGTTGGACTCTCACTCTTTGTCGCTCAGGCTGGAGTGCAGTGGCACACTCACCGCCACCGCAGCCTCCACCTGCTGGGCTTAGGCTATCCTTTCCGCCTCAGTCTTCCAAGTAGCTAGAACTACAGACATATGCCATCACGTCCAGCTAGTTTTTTGTGATTTTATTGTAGAGAAGAGGTCTCATCAAGCTGCCTATGTTGGTCTCCAACCCCTGGGCTCAGGCAGTCCTCTTGCATTGGCCTCCCAAAGTGCTTCTTAATCCCATCTTGCACCTCTTGTAGAAAGCTTTGGCTTTGTTGACCATGGCTTCCTTGGCTTCTTTCATATCACCACAGTTTTCTTTCTACCTAGACTGAGTCTCCTTTTCAGGCTCTTTCTAGGACTTTTCTTACGCTCCCTAACTTCCAGTTATCAAAGAGGAATCAGTTCTCAGTCTTAGTTTTTTCTCACTCTCTGTGTCTTTCTAGAGTGCTTTCATTTAAATATCTGACTTCAGGTATATTGTATGAGCTGATGACTCCCAAATTTATTGTCATTTTTTTTTTTTTTTTTTTAGTTGGAGTCTCACTCTGCTGCCCAGGCTGAAGTGCATAGCACGCTCATGGCCACTGCAGCCTTGACCTGCTGGACTCAGGCAATCCTTCCACCTCAGCCTTCCAAGTAACCGAACTACAGGCATGTGCCACCACGCCCAGCTAATTTTTTGATTTATTGTAGAGATGAGGTCTCGCCAAGTTGCCCAGGCTGGTCTTGAACTCCTAAACTCAGGCAATCCTCTCACCTCCACCTCCCAAAGTGATGGGATTAGAGGTGTGAGCCATGAAGCCTGGCTATTGTCATTTTTGAAACATTAGCTGTTGTATTCTTGTATTTCCTGTTCCTCCTTGATTTACCATTCATCCCTACAAAAACAAAAAGCAAAAACAAATGAGACAGCTTACCGTATAAAAACAGCCATCACAGGGGTTGAGACATAAAAGACATTCAATTGAAGTTCTTTTTCTTACATTCTTGTTTTGGACAAACACAAATAAATATTGATGTTAATGGTGGACAAATACTTTTCCAAGGTGTTCATTGAGATTCATTTATGTCTTATAAGAAACTTAGTTTCCTTTTTTCATCTACAGATTTTTCTATTTCACACTCTGGAGACATCTTTGGTCATTTCTTGCTAAGTTTTCTGAAAATGAATTTTTTTTTTTTTGAGTTGGAGTCTCACTCTGTTGCCTAGACTGGGGTGCAGTGGCCAGAATTCTGAGTAGCCACAATTACAGGCACGCGCTACCACACCCGGCTGATTTTTGATTTATTGTAGAGATGAAGTCTCGCCAAGTTGTCCAGGCGGGTCTCGAACCCGCGGGCTCAGGCAATCCACTCACCTCAGTCTCCCAAAGCGCGGGATTACAGGCTGAGCCACTGAGCCCGGCTCTGAAAATTAATTTTAAAAAAATTTCCCCCCCCTTGCCTTGTGGTGTGTCTAATGTATTTGCTATCTGGAGCAGAATTTTCTTTTTTTTTTAATTTGGAGTCTCATTGTACCCAGGTTGGAGTGCAGTGGTATCATCATGGCTTACCACAGCCTTGAACTTTGCTGAAGCAATTTTCCTGCCTCAGCCTCCCAAGTAGCTAGGACATGGGCATGGTCCACCAGACCTGGGTACTTTGAAAAATTTTTTTGTAAAGATGGATCCTTGCTATGTTGCCCAGGTTAGTCTAGAACTCCCGCCCTCAAGTGATCCTGCCGCATGGACCTCCCAAAATGCGAGGTTTACAAATGTGAGCCACCACACCTGACTTGTCTGTTGTTTCTCTTGATTTTCTAATTCATATTGCATTTTTTTTTTGAGTCGTGGTCTCATTCTGACACTCAGACTAGAGTGCAGTGACATGATCACAGCTCACTGCATCCTTGAATTCCTGGGTTCAGGTGATCCCTTAACCTTAGCATCCTGAGTATTTAAGGTTACATGTGCACTCTACCAAGCCCTGCTAATTTTTTTGTTATTTTGTAGAGATGAGGTCTTGCTATGTGCCTAAGTTGGTCTTGAACTCCTGGGCTCAAGCAATCCTCTCTCCTTGGCCTCCTAAAGTACTGGGATTGCAGGTGTGAGCCACTGTGCCTGGCCTGTTTTAGTCCTTTTATGTGAGTAGTTATTTTGATTAAGTATTGGACATTGTTTTTGAAAAATTGTAGACATAAGTTCAGGCCTAGAATAATACTGTCTTTCTCCCCGGTTAATGTTTATTACCTTTTGGGAAAGGATCTCTCTAATATAGTCAGCGATTGAGATGATTTGGACTTAAGACTCTGTGCTTACTGATCTATTTTCATTCACCTTATTTCTTGATTGTTGCCTTTTGGGATCTCAAATCAAAGCGTTAGAGACTCCCTTTTGGGGTCTGAATTTTTGTTTTTAATCCATTTTCAGCATTGTGAGACTGTCAAGGACAATTATCAACTTCTCATTGATTCATCTACCTCTGTCAGGATTAGTAGCAGTCATGAGTGCAAAAATGGATCTAAATATAGGTCCCATCTCTCCTGCGTTAACTTTTTCTGTATCAGAAAAAGGTTCACTTTTTCTGAAAAGTGAACCTTTTCACTTTCTTGTTAGCTTTCTGATGCTTTTATACAGTTTTATTTAATGTTTTGTTTATTTTTTCTAGTTGTTTTCAGGGAGAGGATTGATCCAAGTCCACCATTACTAGAAGCAGAATTTTTGCAGAGGCTTTTAATTTACTCTTTGTTTTCTCTTTGTCTTTATTGTTTGTTTTCTCCAAGGTGTCATGCCAATCTGACTTCTTACATTAAGAAGTCTATTAATTCTGCTAATTTTTTCAGTTCTCTTATTATCTACTGGATTTTAAGATTGAAGTCTTTTCAGCCATAAAGAAGTACAAAATCATTGACTTCTCAGCAAATTGGATGAAGTTGGAGACAATCATTCTTAGTGATCTATCACAGAAATAAGGAACCGAATACCACATGCTTTCACTCATAAGTGGGACCTGAACATTATTCACAGTAGCACAAGGAAGGGATCAGTAGTCATGAGACACTGCTAGGCAAGGCAGGGAATGGGGGAATGTAACAACATAAAGGGTACCTGATACTAAACTAGGGAAGGTGAGGACCAGTTGGAGACTCAAATGTCACCTGCACATAGATTACTTATGTACCTAATCCTGAGTCGTACCCCACATCTTTAAAATAAAATAAAGTAGCCGGGCTCGGTGGCTCAGCCAGTAATCTCACGCCTTTGGGAGGCTGAGGTGAGTGGATTGCCTGAGCCCGCGGGTTTGAGACCCGCCTGGGCAACTTGGCGAGACCTTATCTCTGCAATAAATCAAAAATCAGCTGGGCGTGGTAGCGCGCGCCTGTAATTCTGGCTACTTGGAAGGCTGAGGCGGAAGGATCGCCGGAGCCCAGTGGGTAGAGGCTGCGGTGGCCGGCAGCGGCCACTGCACTCCAGTCTGGGCGACGGAGTGAAACTCCAACTCAAAAAAATAAAATAAAATAAAATAAAATAAAAAATTCTTTTTCAGATTGGTCCAAAAAACAAAAAACAGTAGCATTTCTATGCACCAAGAATGCTAAAGCCAAGAACCAAATAAAGATCTCAATCCTATTTACAATAGCCTCAAAAAAAGAAAATACCTAACAAAGGAGGCGAAAGCTCTCTACAAAGAGCACTACAAAACATGTATACACTGTGTAATTCTACCATCCTACTCCTCATCATATACTCTGGGAACATTCTTGCCTATGTGTCCAAGAGATATGTATATTAAAGTTTATGGAAAAAACTGGAATCAACCACATAAACACCTTTATAATAAAATAAAGTTAACATAAAAAGAAGAAGCACATGATAGCAGTGCATTTTAGAATCATAGTAGTATTCAGATCACTTCCACCACATCTCATTCAAAGACACAGTGAAAGTTGTTAAATGTATTATAGGATGCTCACTGAATAGCTTTATTCCTATTGGAGTTAAACATTTCTGCCTGCCTCATCAAGCCAAAACTATTGTCACAGTGCTGAGGAGTACAGACTGAGGTATGAAATATACATTTTTCTAGCTGAAAAGCAGTCTGATTAGGCAAATATTTTTGAAGACAATATTTGAGTAAAAAAATTGGTATATTTGGCATTTTTGCACTCGAAATGTAGAAAAAACAAAAAATAGTTATTGTTTTAAAGGTGTTATTATTATGGTGCTGGAGTCTTGAAACCATTTGATCTAGCTACTGTAAGTTCACAATTTTGTCCCAACTTTTTGAAGAGGACATTATTATTAAATATATTTTCAAGAAAAAAATAAAGTCTTTTACAGTGTCACAGTATCTCAGAACAAAAAATTAATAAACTTTTTAATTATGCCAAGAAAAAGATTTTAGATGTAGCAAATATCAGTATATTACATGTTATGTCTCAGTCTTCTAAATAAGAAATAAAAATGAGAACCATATTTTAGTTAAACACCATGTACTTGCTGACCCAATGCTTTAAACAGGATTATTATGTCTTCTTAGAGTATGTAAAAATGCTGGCAGTCTTTCTGTCAAGGACTTTTAATATGGTTGAGGAGATATGATAAGGTCTTAAAAGGGATCTATAATTCAGAAAGCAAAGTGAGAACTAATTAAACTACTCATGTGGTATAATGGCAACAGTATATACAAAGAAAACTAAAAATCTGCATAGGGACAAAAAAACCTGTAAGAAAATAATCTTGATGTGGATAATTGCTTATTTTTGAATTGTAAGAATATTATTTTTTTTCCTCTTTATCTAAATTTTGATGTTTTAAAATTTTTCCATAATTGATACTAATCAGCATACACTTTTTAAACTTTTCTATTTATAGTAGATAAATGGTGCCTGATGTGTGTTTTTACATTCCTGGTGAGAAAGCAGTTATAAACCATATTGATTTTTTCATTTCAACAGCTCTCATTTACATTTTGTTTGCCAACATGTGTTCTCACAATTCAAGCTGAGTGCATGAGCATACATTTTGCTCACCATTCATATGTAAAACATAAAAAAAATTTTTTTCTTACAGAAATCTATCAAATGTAGAAGAAATCGGGACTTGTTCGTACATTAATCATGTCATCACCATGACAACACTCTATATTCAGCAAGTAGGTGTGAACTGATGTATTTCTTTTTATTCTTTACTGAGAGTAACCAGGCTTTACTTTTTTATAGTATAGTTAGTATAGTTAAATGTTTTCAGAAGAGGTAGTAATTGAGAAGAGAATTAAAATTATCATTGAGTAATATATATGTCAAAGTAGACAGGTAGTTATTAATATATATTGTTATTTTAATTAAAAAACTAAAGAGTTTTTATACTCTTATAAAATAAATGACTTTTTTGTTTTAGGGTTTATAAATAGTTTTTTAAATAATACAATTTCAGCTGGGCTCGGTGGCTCAGCCTGTAATCTGGTGCTTTGGGAGGCTGAGGTGAGTGGATTGCCTGAGCCCGTGGATTTGAGACCCGCCTGGACAACTTGGCGAGACCTCATCTCTACAATAAATCAAAAAATCAGTCGGGCATGGTAGCGCGTGCCTGTAATTCTGGCTACTTGGAAGGCTGAGGCGGAAGGATCGCTGAAGCCCAGCAGGTCGAGGCTGCAGTGGCCGGGAGTGGCCACTGCACTCCAGTCTGGGCAACAGAGTGTGAGACTCCAACTCAAAAAAAAAAATACAATTTATTTTATGTATTTGGTATTTATTCATCATCTCTCTTTAACTGAAAATGTATTATTTTTGTCAAAAGATGTTTGACTATTTATTTTAGACTTATCCTAGGACATATTTAAAATTTGAGAAGGTATATGCAGCCCATATGATTAAGTGACTATTTAAAAAGGGGAACTAAGGCTTTTTAGAAAAAAGATAATGTATTGTTAGATGATGAATGAAACATGTCTAATTTTACCTTTAACTTTATTCTCAGTTAAAAAGCAAAAAAAAAGAGAAGGAAATGGCAGATCAGACATCTATTGAAGAATTTGTGATCCATGCATTGGCATTTTGTGAAAGTTTATATGACCCATATCGGAACTGGAGACACAGAATTTCAGGGTATGGCTTTTAAACCATAATGTTTATTTACAATCTGAATGCCACAATATATGTGATTCTTCAAAGCAAGCCTTCTCTATGAAAACAATTGAAAAAACATACATAAGCCCCACAGATTTAACTCTGAACTAGAGATATATGTTGGCAAGAATGAATTAATGATAAGTGCCACTTCCAGATAATTAAGTATACTTTTAACCTGTACTTTGCAATGCAATTGAGTACTAATAATCTGTAAGAAATATTAAAAGTACAGCAGCATCAAGTAGAATGTGCATATTTTTCAAGAAAAGTTTTTTACAAACAAATTTCATGCTGGGTGCAGTGGCTCACTCCTGCATCCCAACATTTTCTCTGCAAAAAATAAAAAAATAACCTGGGCATAGTGGCACATGCCTATAGTCACAGCTACTTGGGATGCTAAGGCAGGAGAATCACAAGCGCGGGAGAATCACCAGCCCAGGAGTTGGAGGCTGGAGTAAGCTGCATTCGTGTCATTGCACTCCAGCCTGGGTGACAGAGTGAGACCCTGATTCACACACACCCAAAACAAAATAGAAATTTTGAAATTATGAAACATTTCATAATTTGAAAATGCTTTTTTAGCCAGGCTCGGTGGCTCAGCCTGTAATCCTGCGCCTTTGGGAGGCTGAGGTGAGAGGATTGCCTGAGCCCGCGGGTTCAAGACCCGCCTGGGCAACGAGACCTCATCTCTACAATAAATAAAAAAAATCAGCTGGACGTGGTAGCGCATGCCTGTAATTCCGGCTACTTGGAAGGCTGAGGCGGAAGGATCGCTGGAGCCCAGCAGGTCGAGGCTGCGGTGGCTGGGAGCGGCCACTGCACTCCAGTCTGGGCGACTGAGTGAGACTCCAACTCAAAAAAAAAATAAAATGCTTTTTTAAAAAAAAAAATTTCAATAGCTTTAGGAAGTACAAATAGTTTTGATTACATGGATGCATTATATCGTGGCAAAGAAGTCTGGAGAAAAAGCTTTTTAGCAGTTTTTTTGTCCATTTGTTTTTAATTGTGAAGCTTGTGTCAGTCAGCATCCAGTTAGGGAAACAGAAACCACACTAGATATTTAAAAAGTAAGTGTTTAATACAAAGAAGTTGTTAAATATTAGAGAATTTGAAAAGCGAAAGTGCCAAGCTGAGGTTATATAGAGATGGTGACTTTAGGAAACAGCTATCTTCCTTGGTGCTGTGGAAACAAAGGGAAGAGAGAGTGATCTGAATTTAGACTTTTGGAGAAGGGCCCCTACAGCACTGAACCTTAGACCTCTGAGGAAGTAGCATTGCATGGCTGGTGCTGATATCACCCAGTGGCGAAGAGGCTGATTCTTGGTTTGCCATAAGTAAGGTGAAGACAAGAGCCAACTGCCATTGTTACAGTGAAGAACTGTGGCTAGGGTGATGATGGCGACTACTATGAAAAAGAGAGTATGAAACAGGTCCCTTCTGTGTTTCTTTTAGCTTCCATATAAGAAACCCCAAAGGGGGCAGCTGGAAAAAGAAAGAGAGAGAGTTTGCAGCGTGCCTGCCCCAGTGCTTCACAAAGGAGAGAAAATATAGAAGGATGGGTTTGTAGCCTAGTGACAATAACTTAGTTACTATCACAGAGCTCAGAAGAGTTTAAACTCACATGTCATTTTACCTTTAGGCAAAGATTAGGGATTATATCATCACCCTCATTCAGACCTCTTTTTCAAGTCTCCCAAATCTGCTCAAGATTTTCCATTTTTATTTTTAATTTAACATGACATACTTTTAAATAATTTCTACTTCCTATAACATGATTGTAGCAGTTCATTACTAAAATTCAACATTTCATCACTAAATGGCTTTTGTAGATTTTTCGGGGTTTTCAGGATTGTATACCGTTACTATGAATAGCCACCATTAGATGATGGTGAAGAACTGATAACTGAGAGACATTTAATACACTGTGTGGTACTATACTTTGTATGTCCTATATAGTAATATAATATTTTATTGAAATAAGAATACATCCTGGGGGGAGGGATATTGGGAAGATGTTGGTCAAAAGATACAAACTTTTAGTTAGATAGTAAGAATAAGTTCGAGAGATTTTATTTTATTTTTTGAATTGGAGTCTCACTCTGTCACCCACACTGGAGTACACTGGCCACTCCCGGTCACCGCAGCCTCGACCCGTTGGGCTCTGGTGTTCCTTCCGCCTCAGCTTCCAAGTAGCTGGAACTACAGGCACGCACTACCACACCCGGCTAATTTTTGATTTATTGTAGAGATGAGGTCTCACCAAGTTGCCCGAGTGGGTCTCAAACCCGCGGGCTTAGGCAATCCACTCACCTTACAATCTGAGCCACCGAACCCGGTCAAGAGATTTTTTTTTTCTTTTATATTTCTTTCTTTTTCTTTTTTTCTAGAGATGAGGCCTTGCTATGTTGTCCTGGCTGGTCTTGAGCTCCCGGGCTCAAGCAATCTTCCTGCCTCAGCTTCCCAAAGTGCTTGATTTCAGATGTGAGCCACCATGCTCAGCCAAGTTTAAGATCTCCATTGTACATCATGATGACTATAGTTAATACAGGGTTGTATACTTGAAAGTTGCTAAGAGAATAGCAATTTTTAAGTTTTCTTATCACAAAAAAATTTATGTGTGGTAATACATGTTAATTTATTTGATTTAGCCATTCTGCAGTATATACATATTTTAAAAATCATGTTATACACTATAAATATGTAAGAATGTATACACTATAAATATATATGAGAGTTTGAATTGTGACAGATAGATATCCAGGAAAGCTGATGATGTTTTTCCAGTCTGAAGGCCAACAGGCAGAGAGACCCAGGAGAGCCAATGGTGTCGTCCAGGCTGGAGTGTAGTGATATGCTCATGGCTACCACAGCCTCGGCCTGCTGGGCTCAGGTGATCCTGAGTTCCAGCTGGAACTACAGACATACACCACCACGCCTGGCTAATTTTTTTGATTTATTGTAGAGATGAGGTCTCACCAAGTTACCCAGGCTGGACTTGAACCCGTGGACTCAGGCAGTCCTCTCACCTCAGCCTCCCAAAGTGCTTGGATTATAAGCATGAACCACTGCGCCCTGCCTAGTCAAGTTTTCAAATGATTGAACGAGAACTGCTCACATTGTAGAAGGCAATCTCCTTTACCCAAAGTTAATCTCATCCAAAATACCCTCCAAGGTAATACAATTAAATATCAAATTGTCCCAAGACTTCTTGACTGTTTATTA
>NW_007259878.1:120866-137910 GCF_000164805.1 Carlito syrichta
GGGGGTTTTTTTGAGTCAGTTTCACTCTATCACCCAGTCTAGAGTGCAATGGCACAGTCACAGCCACCCCAACCTCAAGCTGCTGGAATCAGGCAATTCTTCCACCTCAGCCTTCCAAGTAACTGGAACCACAGCACATACCACCACGCCTGGCTAATTTTTTTGATTTATTGTAGAGATGAGGTCTCACCAAGTTACCCAGGCTGGACTTGAACCCGTGGACTCAGGCAGTCCTCTCACCTCAGCCTCCCAAAGTGCTTGGATTATAAGCATGAACCACTGCGCCCTGCCTAGTCAAGTTTTCAAATGATTGAACGAGAACTGCTCACATTGTAGAAGGCAATCTCCTTTACCCAAAGTTAATCTCATCCAAAATACCCTCCAAGGTAATACAATTAAATATCAAATTGTCCCAAGACTTCTTGACTGTTTATTAATGGGAATCAAAGAATTAGCTGAACATGGTGGCATGCGCCTGTATTCCCAGCTACTTGGAAGGCTGAAGTGGAAGGATTGCCTGAGTTCAGACAGTAGAGGCTGCAGTAAGCTTTGATAGTGTCACCCTCACTCCAGCCTGGGCGACAGGGTGAGTCACCAACCAAAAAACAAAAAAGTAGATCTGGTAACAAATTAAAACAGATACAATTGGTAATAGAAAACAAATACAGTTTTTGAGAGAAAAAAGCAAGAATAAAAAATTTAAATACTATAACATAATATAAAAAGAGAATTCTGCATATGTAAGATGGCAACAAGAGGGGGAACTGAGTAGTAGATGTATAGTGGCATTTAATGAATGCGTGCATGAATTTGCCAGTACTTATGTTAGAAGCTGTCTATTTCTAATTGTGTAGCCATTTTGGCAGTAATGGAAGAATTGCTTGATAGGTAAATGGTAAAGCAGGGAACTCAGATGAGTTACTTTTACTTTGAAAGGGAGATTAAATCATGAAATTAGGAGAAATCCATGCTTATGGAAGACCTACACCTTATTTATTAGCTTGATTCTGAATTTAAATAGAAATTTAGAAGATATGCACTTCCTAATTTATTGTTCTTGTTGCTGACCAAACCAGCTAAAACAGTTTAGATTGATTTTATTGAAGTTAGCATACTTCCAAATACAGAGTCACTTAAAATTATATTTATATTTCTTTCATATTTCTTTTCTTGTTTGAAGAAAGAAATGGATGCTTTTCATACTTCCATATATGTAATTTGATTTGAGTAATTTATTAACTCACTTTTGATTCTGCTTGTAGAATCTCGCAGAGTTAGAAAGTTTTCCTTAAGTGGTACTAAAATAACCATAGGGAAAGAAATCTTCCCTCAGAATGACTTGCTCATTCATTCAAATATTTATTTAAAAAATGTATTTATTGCCGGGCTCAGTGGCTCAGCCAGTAATCCCGCGCCTTTGGGAGGCTGAGGTGAGTGGATTGCCTGAGCCCGCGGGTTCGAGACCCGCCTGGGCAGTGAGACCTCATCTCTATAATAAATCAAAAATTCAGCCGGGCGTGGTAGTGCATGCCTGTAATTCCAGCTACTCGGAAGGCTGAGGCAGAAGGATCGCCCGAGCCCAGCAGGTCGAGGCTGCGGTGGCCGGGAGCACTGCACTCCAGTCTGGGCGACCGAGTGAGACTCTAACTCAAAAAAATAAAAATAAAAAATAAAAATGTATTTATTGAGTTCCTACTTTTTGCCTAGTTCAAGTTTAGTAGGATTCATTGCCTGCTCTCAGAAAAAAATAATTATGTTAAGTTGTGCCCTGTGGGTTCGACTTACCAAATCTGGAATAACATATACACAAAAATAATTACAGTAAATAATTATTAACCATTCAGGAAAAAAGAATTCATGAATCCATTCCAGTGA
Source organism: Carlito syrichta (assembly GCF_000164805.1). Taxonomy (NCBI): domain Eukaryota; kingdom Metazoa; phylum Chordata; class Mammalia; order Primates; family Tarsiidae; genus Carlito; species Carlito syrichta. The sequence continues at coordinate 122,742 of NW_007259878.1, forward strand.
CAGATAGGTAGACAGATAGATAGGTAAGGGAGAAATAAGGACTCTTTCTTATAGTGGATTGCCAAGGGTTAATTAGTACATGTAGAAGGGATGCTGGAGTTGGGAAAAATCAGCATTTTTCACATATCATAGTAAAGATTAGATCAGGCATGAATCATGAATGGATGTTGAATCGGGGGAAATTTCGGTCAGGAGCATGATATGTGTGGTTTTAAAATTTCTTTCCACAAATTGCTATTACTTGCAAATGAAAAAATTAGTAGTTATTTTGGATAATACTGGACCAAGTTGGGTGGGTGATCAAAATTAACGAATCACCAGTGAGAGCAGATAGACATCATGTACCTCCACATGTGATACCTGAGAGAGACACAACATAACTTATGTGATATTTCAGCCAAGAATGCTTAGGCTGAATCTCATTGTGAGGATACATCAAGCAAATCCAAAATGAAGAACATTAAAAAAAAAAGGTGGATGGGGGACAGCGTTCTATAACATGTCACGAGAAGTTATGGAAATGTTTCAGATTAAAGGCAGCTAAAGAAACACCAAATACAATATCTGACCCTGGCTAGGAAGCTGTACTGGAAGCAGGGTTTGCTGTAGAGGGTGTTATAGTGAAAACTGACAACATTGGAATATGGATAGTGGATTAGATAGAAGCATGATATCAATGTTAAATCTATTGAGCTTTATACTGTAGTGTTGTGTAAGACAATACCCCTATTAATAAATATTCACTAAAATATTAGGTGGTAAAAGGCCATGAGGTATGTAACTTGCCCTTAAATATTCTAATAAATATATGTGTAAATATGTGTATGTATAACGATATATATTTTATATAAGGGGAGAAAGTAAGCAGATGAAAAATATTTGGGAGAAAATGTCGACAGTGAAGTTGGATAAACTATATTTGATGGTTTTTTTTGAGTCAAGAGTCTTACTCTTGCGCAGGCTGGAGTGCAGTATGACTACTGCAGCCTTGGCCTGCTGGCCTCTGGTAATCCTTGGGCCTCAGCCTTCCAAGTAGCTGGAACTACAGGTGCACACCTCTATGCCCAGCTAATTTTTTTATTGTATTGTCGAGATGAGATCTCACCAAGTTTCCCAGTCTGGTCTTGAACCCCTGGACTCGGACAGTCCTCTCTCCTTCACCTCCCAAAGTGCTGGGATTATAAGCATTAGCCACCATGACCAGCCTATGCTGTTCTTTTTGTTGCAACTTTTGCAGAAGCTTGAACATTTTCCAAATAGGAAGTTAAAAAATTGCCAGTGCAGCAGAGCTGCCTCTTGTTTCATTAGTGTTTGGAAGGAACAGGCCCCGGACTCCCTGTCTTCCAGCTTCCTACCGCCCTTATATCTCCTCTCCACTTGCAACCTCCAAGATCCACTTGCAACCTCCAAGATCACTCGCCACCTCCTGTTTCTGGGACCAGTGAACTCCGTTTTTGTGATTAGTCCTTCTTGCTGACCAACCCTGAGCTCCCAGGTTCGCTAGAATAATGACACCGAGATGGAGGTAGCTGCCAACCACTGGGTCAGTTTGCATCTATGGGCCTCATACATCTGCCTCTCTCTGGGCTTCTATTTTCACCTCGACGATGTGGCTCTGGAAAGCGTGGGCCACTTCTGTGAACTGGCTGAGGAGAAGCGAGGGTGCCAGGCATCTCTTTTTTTTTTTTTGAGTTTGAGTTTGAGTCTCACTCGGTTGCCCAGACTGGAGTTCAGTGGCTGCTCCCGGCCTCCGCAGCCTCACCTGCTGGGCTCCGGCAATCCTTCTGCCTCAGCCTTCCAAGTAGCCGGAATTACAGGCGTGCACTACCACGCCTGGCCGATTTTTTGATTTATTGTAGAGATGAGGTCTCGCCGCCCAGGTGGGTCTCGAACCTGCGGGCTCAGGCAATCCACTCACTTCAGCCTTGCAAAGGCGCGGGATTACAGGCTGAGCCACCGAGCCCGGCTCAGGCATCTCTTGAAGATGCAAAACCAGCCTGGCGGCCCCACCTTCCATATTACCCAGAAGACATCTCAAGATGAAGGGGGTAAAACCCTGGACCCATGGAAGCCGCTGTGACCCTAGAGAAGAATCTGAATCAACCCCTTTTGTATCTTCACGCCCTGGGATCTGCCCACACAGACCCCCATCTTTGTGATTTCCTGGAGAACCACTTCCTAGATGAGGAAGTGAAACTCATCAAGAAGATGGGCGACCACCTGACCGACCTTCGCAGGCTGGCTGGGCTGAGGCTGACCTGGGCTGAGGCTGGACTGAGCAAGTATCTCTTTGAAAGGCTCAACCTCGAGCACAAAAAGGAACCCAGCGACCTCTGGGGGCGCCGTTCTCAAAGTATCAGGGCTTCTGCTTCAGCCTCCTCCTCTAGCCACTAGGCAGCCGCTTAAGCACCCTGGAGCCCTCTCCCAAGCCCTGGACCAAATGAAAATAAAGCTTTTTGCTGCAAACAAAACAAAACAGAAAAAAGAAAGTTAAAAAATTAAGAGTGATGATTATGTCATAGGTATGATGGGAGCGCAAAAAAGAAGCATGGCTAAACTAACCAGGGAATATGAACTTAGGAAACTGTGATGGAAACAAACATTTTGCAGCCTTCTCAGAAACCAGTTGATATGTATTAGCATCTACTGAATGCTAGATGTTTGGCCCAATTATCTAATAAAAATGGAGCAATCAAGTATGTAACCTTCTAAAAACGGTACATTTTTAGTTCGGCTAACAACTTATTGCAACCATGTGGTACACACTACTTGTGCTATAACTTTGTGTTCTTCTGTATATTCTCACCCCTTTTATGTTAGTATATTAAATTTTTACCAAAATATGGAAATTATGTTCATTTATTGCATCTTAATATAGAGACTTGAGAATGAGTCATTGATCACAAATTGCAGAATACATTATTATGTTAATCAGGTGGAGATATTTATTTTGTTTGTAACCCAGATTGTTTGGATATAACTAATCTAGTAGTTAATACCATAATTTATAACAAATTGACAAGGTGAAAATTATCTCAAGGAAAAATAACTGAAAGCTGAACCATATTTCATCCTTTTAAAATTAATTTGTCTACTACATGATTGAATTTTTAATTTGAAACTTCAGTAAATTTTGTATTGTCCTGAAGTCATAAAAACATATTTGATAATGGTCTTAAGTAATATTTGATAATGGTCTTAAGTAAGAAGATCTTTTTTTTTTTTTCGAAGTCTTACCCTGTTGCCCAGGCTGGAGTACAGTGGCCACTGCAGTCTCCACCTCCTGGACTCAAGTGATCCTTCTTCCTCAGCCATCCTAATTTTTTTTTTTTAATGTAGAAACAAGGTCTTGCCACATTGCCCAGGCTGGTCTCGAAACCTTGGGCTCAGGCAATCCTCTCACCTTGGCCTCCCAAAGTGCTGGGATTATAAACATGAGACACTGTGCCCGACTAAGAAGATCTATTAATGTTCTAAGATGTCATGTTTGAAATTAAAATAAATATAGGTAGTATGATCATTGTTATACCTTCTACACACTGGAAATAGACATAGATTTGGAAAGCAGTACAGTAGCAAGTAGTGTCTAATATAGTTTCAAATTAATCTGGATATATTAGATCTGGATCTTAGAACTCTTTATTTTCTGCCATCAGTGAGTCTAGCTCTGCTTACCCTTTTGGCCTATTCTAGAATTGAAATGATTATAAGTAGTTTCTTTTTTTTGAGTTGGAGTCTCACTCTGTCGCCCAGACTGGAATGCAGTGGCTGCTCCCGGCCACCGCAGCCTCCACCTGCTGGGCTCCAGCGATCCTTCCGCCTCAGCCTTCCAAGTAGCCGGAATTACAGGCATGCGCTACCACGCCCGGCTGAGTTTTTGATTTATTGTAGAGATGAGGTCTCACTGCCCAGGCAGGTCTCGAACCCACGGGCTCAGGCAATCCACTCACCTCAGCCTCCCAAAGGCACGGGATTATAGGCTGAGCCACCGAGTCCAGCTATAAGTAGTTTCAATAGTTCAATTGTGGTCATTAAGAAGAAGAAAGCTTGTTAAATCAGTGCTTTACCCGCAAGTAATATATATATATTTTTTGAGTTGGAGTCTCACTCTGTCACCCAGACAGCCTTCCAAGTAGCTGGAACTACAGGAGCGCACTACCATGCCCGCCTAATTTTTTGATTCATTGTAGAGATGAGGTCTCACCAAGTTGGCCAGGTGGGCCTCAAACCCGCGGACTCAGGCAATCCACTCACCTCAGCCTCCTAAAGCACTGGGATTCCAGTCTGAGCCACCGAGCCCGGCTAGCAAGTAATATTTAAACATGCAGGATTTCTGTGTGATTGTCTTTCAGATATTTTTCATTTTTGTTGATTTTACTTAAAAATGCTTAGTGCTTTTTCAGAGCTGAAAAAAATGTAATTAAAAAATTTATTTTACCAGTTCACTACGTGGGAGTATCATTATAACTGTACCTTTGTTTTCTAATCTCCACACCACCATGCCATAATATATTTAGTATTGAATTGAAATGCTCTCAGTAAAAGCATGTGCAGTTTGTGTTGGCATTACCAGAGTCTGTAGAAAATATTACATCTATTAAAACTACTAGAATTGTCTTTAAAAACAGTAATAATTCCGGCTATTCAGAAGGCTGAAGCAGAAGGATCGCCGGAGCCTAGTGTGTCGAGGCTGCAGTGGCCGCTCTGGCGACAGATAAAATTTTAGAAAGTGGCAGAGTGGCCTGATTTCTGATGAATTTCAGTTTTACTGTAAAAATCTACTAGCCCTAGCCATCAATTTAGCAGTATTGCTGAACAAATTCTTTTCCAGATTGGAAATTATAAGGACTAGTTCCTTGTTCAGTTTTCAGTTATTTGGAGACTTAACCTAGCTATCATGCTGCATAATTCAAAATAAGAAATCCATTAATTGATGTGCATTTAAATTATTGGCTAGACTTCCTTTTCAAGATTATAGCAGTCTTGGACATGTATTGTTTAATATACAAATCAAAAGTAAAATATTAACTTTGCTTTATAATTGTTTTTGTAATTGTATCTTCTTTGCTTGCCATGTTATAATTTGTAAATAACTTCTTTTTACTGACAGACGAATCCTTAGTACTGTGGAAAAGAGCAGACAGAAATATAAACCAGCTTCTCTCACAGTGGAGTTTATCCCTTTCTTTTATCGTAAGTAATACCGCTGATGTTTCTTGCTTTTATTTTCATCTTACTCTGATTACTCTTTATTCTTTCTCCAGTTCTAACCTTTCTTCAACTTTTTGAATTTATAAGATAAAGGTTTGAAGAACACGTCACTGAAATATGGTACATAATTTGTGTTTGGCTGTGATTAATTTTTGGTTTTATTTAACTTACTGTTCTCAAAGTGTTTTTTTCTTAAGGTGAGCTGAATATTTTAATGACTTTAAAGGCTTCAGAATTTTTACTATAAATAAAAAACTTAAGAGAATTTTTTCACTATATATGTGGCTTATATGGGCCCTAGATTTCTTTTTAAAACAATGATTATGCCAGCTTTCAAAAATAAAGAAACACTTGCAGAGTATAAAAGGACCATTGTGTGTATTCCTTGAGTATGTGTTTCTCACTCAAATTTGTCGGAATAACATTTTGTCATACTTGCTTGAGTTCTTTTTTATTTATTTTCTGTAAAATAAAACTCTACAATAAATCAAACAATCAGCCAGGCATGGTAGCGCATGCCTGTAATTCCGGCTACTTGGAAGGCTGAGGCGGAAGGATCGCCAGAGCCCAGCAGGTTGAGGCTGCAGTGGCCCGGGAGTGGCCACTGCACTCCAGTCTGGGTGACAGAATGAGACTCCAACTCAAAAAATAAATAAATAAATAAAACAAGATAGAATTAGTCCTCTGGTTGCTTGGTGGAGGTGATTGCAGTACCCACTCTGCTTGACTACCAGTAGTGATATTGTGGTGATTAGCTGGATAATCAAACTTACATGTCTACAATATGCCATCTCCGAAATAGGCGTCACTTAGAGGTTGCAGAACAGGAAACCTGGCATGCCAGTAGAACAGTGTAAGATATTTCTATTCAGCAGGAGTCTTCACAGCAGTCCATGCACTATTCTTTGGTCTTCCAAGTGAACGGACCAAATTGGTGCACATAAGAGTCACCCTGGCTGGGAAGCATACTATCCTGTAGAAGCCTCTGTATCTTGTATGTATCGGTCATGTACATATTTTGTTAATTTATTCTAAAGAATTACATATCTTTCATGCTTTGTAAATGAGTTTTTTTTTTGAGTTGGAGTCTCACTCAGTTGCCCAGACTGGAGTGCAGTGGCTGCTGCCGGCCACCACAGCCTTGACCTGCTGGGCTCCAGCGATCCTTCCGCCTCAGCCTTCCAAGTAGCTGGAACTACAGGCGCGTGCTACCATGCCTGGCTAATTTTTTGATTTATTGTAGAGATGAGGTCTCGCTAAGTTGCCCAGGCGGGTCTCGAACCCGTGGGCTCAGGCAGTTCACTCACCTCAGCCTCCCAAGGCGTGGGATTACAGGCTGAGCCACCGAGCCCGGCTGCATGCAATTTCTTTACTTTTTTTTTTTTTTGACTGTCTTGTGGGATGTCATACTATCATGTGAGGATTACTGCTGAGGCACAACGTGAGCCCTGATCATATTTTAGGAGTACTTTCTTTGGATAACATTCTCCATTCCAGAACTCAGCTTCATACAGTCCAGTTTCCTAGGGCCCTCCAAACTAAACTCAAGAAATACCTGTTTTCTTTTAGGGTTCCTCCTTTCTGTGTAGTAGCCAGAAAGTATTATCATATAGAAACCTGAGGTGTGATCCTTGGGCTCACTTTGTTTTTCTTCTCTGGTGGATCACAGTTCTGACCCACTTTCTGGAGTTGATTTTGTCCATTTTCTAGTTGTTTATTTCTGGAAGACATGTGCAGTGTCAGTTATTCTGACATATCTAGAATGTCTTAATTTTTTCATTATAAATTTCTGTCAATGAATCTAACTCAAAGCTATTTCTTTTTGGTAACACTTCTAATGTATAAGATTGGAAATAGTTTAATTGTTATAGTCTTATGTAAATATGTAATGGCCTATGCAAAAGAATACTCATTACAGAATTAGTAGCATCAAAAGAAAGGGAGAAAACATGTTTATCAGTAAATAACTGGTAAATGAAGGTACCTTGTTGTAAATCTCTAGGCATAAAAAAGAGTAAGATAAACTGGGCTCGGTGGCTCAGCCTGTAATCCCATGCCTTGGGAGGCTGAGGTGAGTGGATTGCCTGAGGCCGCGGGTTCGAGACCCACCTGGGCAACTTGGTGAGACCTCATGTCTACAATAAATCAAAAAATTAGCCCGGCGTGGTAGCGTGCACCTGTAGTCCCGGCTAATCAGAAGGCTGAGGCGGAAGGGTTGCCGGAGCCCAGCAGGTCAAGGCTGCGGTGGCCGGGAGTGGCCACTGCACTCCAGTCTGGGCAACAGAGAGAGACTCTAACTCAAAAAAAAAAAAAAAAAGAGTAAGATAGATGTATGTGTTAAGAGGTAATACTATCCAGAGTGTATTAAGTTAAACAAGAAAGCATGTTACAGGAGTGTGAGTCTATTTTTTTTTTTTTCTATGTAGAAATGAAGTCTTATTATGTTGCCTAGGTTGATCTCAAACTCCTGGACTCAAGCAATCCTCCTGCCTTGGTCTCCCAATGTGCTGGGATTATTGGTGTGAGTCACCATGCTCCACCAAAATAATTTATAATGTTAAAAGAAAGGTTACTACTGGTACCAGAATTTTAGAATATTGTCTTTGGAGTGGATCCAGGAAATCTTTTTGTCCAACTCTTTCACTTTACAATTGACTAATAATAGTCAATTATTTGAGTAAGAGGGAATAGTAGTAATAAAGAGACATCTATTTCATTGTCAGGTTTAGGTTAGTTTCTATCTCTGTTACTTAGTATCCCAGGTAGGATATTAATTTCTGACCTTCTATTTGCTAATTTATAACTGGGGCAAAAGGCCAGGCATGGTGACTCATGCCTGTAATCCCAACACTTTGGGAGGCCAAGGCTGGAGGATTGTTTGAGCCCAGGAGTTCTAGACCAGCCTGGGCAACATAGCGAGACTTCATCTCTAACCAAAAAAGAAAGTCAGCCAGGCATGTTGGCATGCACCTGTAGTCCCAGCTACTCAGGAAACTGAGGCTGGAGGATTGCTTGAGCCCAGGAATTTGAGTCTGTGTTGATTGTCTGTGATTATACCACTGGGTGACAAAATGAGACTCAGAAAATAAAAATAAATAAATAAGGGCAAAATATCATCCCTATATGGAATATTACAAAAATTAAATGAGATAACATAAAGTACCTAAAATGCTATCTGATTGATAGTTTTTATTTTCCTTTCTAAAAAGACAAAATGTATATCAGCCTTGCCTTTTAACATGTCTTATCCTTTTCACAAATAGTTCTTCATGCTTATATCAGACATTCCTTAAAGACAAATCATATTATGAAAGAAAAATCTTATTATTTATTCATTTATTTGTGTATTATATTTGCAGAATGTTTTCAGGAAAGTGAACATCTCAAGGAAAGTCTTAAGTGTTGCTTATTGCATCTCTTTGGAGCCATTGTAGCTGGCGGGCAGGTGAGGAAAGTATTGAAAGTTAATATATAAAGTAATAGTTAACAGTGCAAAAATATTTTTATGGATTATTTGATGTATTCTTTGTATTTTTATAATTTTATAAATCATACAAATATTACTGAGTTTATATCTTGTTTTAACTAATCTGCTTACTTTTATTATCTTCCAAAAAAACTTACTAATAGGATTAGAACCTACAGTAAAATTACTGGATAAATAACCAGATTTAACATTTTAAGTCCTATTCCTATTTATCCAGGATTTCAGCTACTAGTTTTGCTTTAGAATATATAGAAAGTCAATCCTATCCGTTTACTTGATGAAATCAAACTCCAGTAGTTTGGTTTCTCACTCATAAACGAACCCTGAACAACTATTGTAATACTATAAGAAAGGAATTGGCAGTAGTGGGAATCTGCCGGGGCAGGGGCAGGGGGAGTGGCACACCTCATCAACAAGGGTACCTGCGTAATGAACATTTGTATACCTAACCCTGAATTGTACACCACATATTTAAAATTAATTTTTTTTTTTGAGTTGAAGTCTCAATTCCTTTGCCCAGGCTAGAGTGCAGTGGCATGTTCACAGCCACCTCAGTGCCGACCTGCTGGGCTCTGGCAATACTTCTGCCTTAGCCTTCCAAGTAGCCGAAACTACAGGTGTGCACCACCATGCCTGGCTAATTTTTTGATTTATTGTAGAGACAAAGTCTCACCATGTTTCCCAGGCTGGTCTTGAACCTGCATGCTCAGGCAATCCTCTTGCCTCAGCCTCCCAAAGTGCTGGGATTACAGGATTGAGCCTCTCTGCCTAGCCTAAAATTAAAAATTAAAAAAAAAAAAAGCAAAGACATGAATCTATTCGGTCTTCTTTGTACTTATAATTACTAAATACATATGTATAAGCTTTTATGCATTTTTCAACAAACCTGAAAAGTTTTTTATAATTTTCAAAATAGAATTTTTAATAATTTTTTAAAGTTAAACATCTTAAATTTGTCATAAACTTTGAGTGACTTCTAGTTGACAATAGTATTATAGTTCAGAAGGAGCATTCTATATTTTTCTATGTGTTGTCTTTTCTTTTTTTTGAACTTCAGTCTTACTCTGTTTTTTTGTTTGTTTGTTTGTTTTTCACTCCGTTACCCATGCTGGAGTGCTGTGGCACATTCACAGCCACTGCAACCTCGACCTGCTAGGGTCAGGTGATCTTTGCACTTCAGCCTTCCAAGTAGTGGGAACTACAGGCATGAACCATCATGCCTGGCTAATTTTTTAATTTATTGTAGAGATGAAGTCTTGCAAAGTTGCCCAGGCTGATGTCAAACCCCTGGTCTCAGGCAGTCCTCTTGCCTCAGCCTCCCAAAGTGCTGGGATTACAAGTTTGAGCCACTGCGCCCAGCCTATGTGTTTTCTTAAGCTACACATAGGTTAGAGGTTCATATGAGTTTTTATAATTTTCATTTCACAAACTCCTTTCACAGTTTGATAACTCCCTGGTCAGAATGTTGTTAAATGCCTGAAATAGAATTGATGAGATCACTTAAATGCCTGAAATAGAATATGTGAGATCTTTGACACAGTAATATGTGCTTCTTTATAACACATTAAATAAAAAGATATAGTAGCAAGTTTAATAACTAATGTAATTTCAGAGAAGGAATGAGCATAATTGGTGTTTTGAGAGACTGTAACAACTGTAGTATATGAAAATGGATATGATTTTTATTGACAACAAAAATCACAAGCATTCTAGCACTGTACTTTTTGCTTACATTTACATCTTAGGAAAATACTTGATTTCAGTTAGAGATTAATGGAGATAAAGATACTTTTTAAAATCCAAGCTTACAGAGCTCCTTAATTTCCTCCCTCTCTTCTTTTTCTGTCTGTCTCTTTTTTTGTTTTGAGTTGAAGTCTCACTCTGTCACCCAGACAGGATTGCAGTGGCTGCTCCCGGCCACTGCAGCCTCGACTTGCTGGGCTCCAGCGATCCTTCTGCCTCAGCCTTCCAAGTAGCCAGAACTACAGGCGTGCATTACCATGCCTGGCTAATTTTTTTGATTTATTGTAGAGATGAGGTCTCACCACTTTGCCCAGGTGGGTCTCGAACCCGCGCGGGCTCAGGCTATCTACTTGCCTCGGCCTCCCAACAAAGCGCGGGATTACAGGCTGAGCCACCGAGCAAGGCCTTCTTTCTGCCTCTTCAATTGAAAGTTCTTATTTTCCTATTCTTAACTATTAGCTGTCTCTTTCATGTGAAATAATCTCTCACTAATGTCAGTGTACTATGTTCTTTATGTTGTTACACCAAATTACATATTTAAATTATGATTTAATTTTAAAATGTAGAAACTGAGCCGGGCTTGGTGGCTCAGCCTGTAATCCCACGCCTTGGGAGGCTGAGGTGAGTGGATTGCCTGAGCCCACGGATTCAAGACCTGCCTGGGCAACTTGGTGAGACCTCATCTCTACAATAAATAAAAAAATTAGCCGGGTGTGGTAGCACACGCCTGTAGTTCCAGCTACTTGGAAGGCTGAGGCGGAAGGATCCCCGGAGCCCAGCAGGTCAAGGCTGCGGTGACGGGGAGCAGCCACTGCACTCCAGTCTGGGCGACAGAGTGAGATTCTAACTCAAAAAATAATAATAATAATAAAATAAAATGTAGAAACTTATATTTTTAAAAGCTTAATTAAATTGTATTCAAAAATATAAAATTATACCAATAATACATTGGACATGTTGCCTTATCATTTTGGAAATCAGAAGAAAACCTTCTCTATGTTCAGGAAGATATTATGAAGATTAGTACTTAGATATTTATTTGAGTTCCAGAACCTCTTATGAGGCTCTCTCTCTTTTTTTTTAATCTTGTAGCAGTAGGCAGTTGCTGTTTATTGGATGGTTTGTCATTTTCTGTTCTGCTTGGAGATTTGAGAGAGTAATTCTCATTTTTAAAGTTAACTTCTTAAACAGATGACTTTATATATTTGAGTAATTTATTTCTATTTAATGTGCCCAATTAAGGTATATGTTTTTCTGTATTAGTCTTATAAATAGCATCCTAAGATTGGGTTTCCTATCTGGAAGAACTGCTGCAATTCCCTTTTCCTCTTTGTCTTTACTCTGGTTTTGTTTTCTCTCTGTATTACTGTTTTGTTTTTTTTTTTGAGTTGGTGTCTCACTCTGTCACCTGCGCCCGGCCACTGCAGCCTCGACCTGCTGGACTCTGGCGATCCTTCCACCTCAGGCTTCCAAGTAGCTGGAACTATAGGCGTGTGCTACCACGCCCGGCTTGTTTTTTGATTTATTGTAGAGATGAGGTCTCACCAGGTTCCCCAGGCGGGTCTCGAACCTGCAATCTCAGGCATTCCACTCACCTCAGCCTCACAAAGCACGGGATTACAGGCTGAGCCACTGAGCCCGGCTTGTATTACTGTTTTTTTCATTCAGCAGCTCTTGTGCTCAATGGGCATTTTTTCAAAAAAAGTTATCTTTATTCCCTCTTACCCTAGTGCTCTGTTAGCTTCCAGAACACAACTGAAATTTTCTGTTTTTTTTTTTTTTTTCTTGAGTTGGAGTCTCACTTTGTCACCCAGACTGTAGTGCAGTAGCATGCTCCTGGCCACCGCAGCCTCGACCTGCTGGGCTCCAGCAATCCTTCTGCCTCAGCCTTCCAAGTAGCTGGACCTACAGGCATGTGCTACCATGCCTGGCTAATTTTTGATTTATTGTAGAGATGAGGTCTTGCCAAGTTGCCCGGGTGGATCTTGAACCCGCAGGCTCAGGCTATCCACTTACCTCGGCCTCCCAAAGTGCTGGGATTACAGGCTGAGCCACTGAGACTGGCCATGAAATTTTTTTCTCTTGTTTTATTTATCCTATCCTTTCTTTGGTACCCCACCAGAATCCTTACTTAGGTTTCCTTGTGGGCTATATGGACTTCTCCAGTTCACCATGGTAGAAGATAGGAATCTCCTTGTAGTGAGAAGGATTGTGACCAGAATATCCTTTGTTTTTGTTTTGTTTTTTTTAGGTTGGGATCTTGCTCTGTTTCCCAGACTGGATTGCAGTGGCACAATCAGGGCTCACCACAGCCTCAACCTCTAAGTTCAAATGCCTTAGCCTCCCAAGTTCCTTCTGCCTCAGCCTCCCAAGTAGCTGGAACTACAGGCACATGCCACCATGCCCGGCTAATTTTTTTTGTTTTCTTTGTAGAGATGGAGATCTCACTATGTTGCCTGAAGTGGTCTCAAACTCTTGGGCTCAAGCAATCATCCTGCCTCAGCTTTCCAAAGTTCTGGGATTACAGGCATGAGCCACTATGCCTGGCCTGTTTTCCACTTTAAGTTTGTTTAATCACCTGCCTATATTAGCTCATATCCTGTTTTAGATCATTAGATCTCCTCATTATATCATTTCTTCACTATTGGTAAAAAGACTTAATAAGTATACATGAGTGAAAATGGAAGTGGCATTATTATTGACTAATATAGAAGTTGATTAGATCCCATTCTCTTTTTGAAAACACAGAGACTTTTTCTTGTTAGTGCCCAGGGGTAATGAAGCCCCCAGAGGCTTCCATGATGAAAACTGACATGAAAAACAAGTAGATGCTGGAAACCCCGTTTATTATTTTATATACTAAAAATACTCAAAATCCTGTGATCAAGGCATAGCTGTAGCTAGATTTATATCAAAGTCAGAAGGGTGTCTGCTAAATATAGCATCAGTATGACAGATGAATATTTAAAGGAAATAATTTTTTTTTTTTTGAGTTGGGGTCTCACTCTGTCGCCCAGACTGGAGTGCAGTGGCTGCTCCCGGTCACCGCAGCCTCGACCTTCTGGGCTCCAGCGATCCTTCCGCCTCAGCCTTCCAAGTAGCTGAAACTACAGGTGTGTGCTACCACACCTGGCTTATTTTTTTTTTTAATTTATTGTAGAGATGAGGTCTCGCCAAGTTGGCCAGGCGGGTCTCGAACCCGTGGGGCTCAGGCAGTCCACTCACCTCAGCCTCCCAAAGCGCAGGATTACAGGCTGAGCCACCGAGCCTGGCTGGGAAAATAATCATTTTGACAAAAAGAACAGAAATATTAAAATCCATTTACTGGTATTTTGTTGTTGTTTTTTCCCAAAACACTGTACCTAGGCTTGCCATTGGCATATTTGAAACCTGTTCTGTTTTGTGTTATATTAAATGCAAGGGTTTTGGAGCCAACCGACCTAGGTTTGAGTCCCATGTTCATCTCTAACTACTTGTGTGACCTTGGATAAAGTAATTACATGTGTTTTAGTTTCTTGTAACAGTCTCAGTTAGTTTTGTTTTCTCATTAAAAAAAAAAAAAAAGCATTCAACAGTCCAGAGTTAAATCTGGTGCCTCGAGAATCTTCAAGGACTCAGGTTCTTTCTGAATGCCAATCTGTTATCTTTACTATTCTGTTTCATACTACTATATAGCTTCTAGAGTTCTGGCCATCATGTTTGCATTTGGGGCACAAAGATAGAGGGGATTATGAAGAAGGAGACAAACTGCATGTGCCGATTATCTTTTAAAGAGATACTGGCTGGTTGTGGTAGTTCACGCCTATAATCCTAGAACTTGGGGAGGCCAAAGCAGAAGGATTGCTTGAGCTCATGAATTCAAGACCAGCCTGGGCAAGGTAGTGAGACCTCGTTTCTACAAAAAAATAAAAAAATTAACCAGGTGTGGTGGTGTGTGCCTCTAGTCCTCACTAACTGGGAAGCTAATGTGAAAGGAGCCTAGGAAGTTGAATCTGTGGTGAACCATAGACACTCCATTGCACGCCAGCCTGGGCAACAGAGTGAGACCTTGACTTAAAAAATGAATAGATACTGAGATGCTGACACTCACTCTTCCTTAATCTAATTTGCCAAATTTTGTCTGTGTTTGGTACTGCAGAGAAGGCAAATATGTCCACAAAAAATTTTTATTTTTATTTTTTTATTTTTTCTGATTTGGAGTTTCACTGTTGCTTAGGCTGGAGTGCAGTGGCATGCTCACAGCCACTGCAGCCTCGACCTACTGAACTCAGGCGATCCTTCCACCTCAGGCTTCTGAGTAGCTGGAAACACAGTCGTGCATTACCACACTCGCCAAGTTGCCCAGGCTGGTCTTGAACTCCTGGGCTCAGGCAATCCTCTTGCCTCCACTTCCCAAAGTGCTGGGATTATAGGCATGAGCTACCACGCCTGGCAATTTTAATTTTTTAAATTTTATTTTTATAGAGATGGTATCACACTGTTGCCTAGGCTGGTTTAAAACTCCTGGGCTCAAGCAGTCCTCTCGCCTTGGCCTCCCAAAGTGCTGGGATTATAGGCATGAGCCACCACGTCTAGCCTTAACACAAAGCATTTTGATAAAACTTTCCTCCTCAGCTTCCTTTGCTGCGGGGGAAGTTAAGAAATGTGATCCTAGTCCGGCTTGGTGGGTCAGCCTGTAATCCCGCGCCTTGGGAGGCTGAGGTGAGTAGATTGCCTGAGCCCGCGGGT
>NW_007259878.1:138175-139618 GCF_000164805.1 Carlito syrichta
TCTGGGTGACCGAGTGAGATTCCAACTCAAAAAAAAAAAAAAAAAGAAAGAAATCCTTATTCTGGATGGCTATGTGTTCAGAAATACATTAGAGTTTCTATTAGTAAGTAACGTGGGGAAGATTGTTGTTTTCGCCATCAGCAGTTTATTCCATAATAGTGCTTGTTATTACTGATATTATTTATTTTATTGATAATAATATGCTGAACGGCCCAAGTGTGTTTACTTTCAGATGATTTCACATAACTATGTTCTGTTTCATTATATTTATTTCAGTTTGACAATTTAGATCACTATATATTGTTTATTTCCAAATTTTCCTGGTCACCTTGGTATAGCTACCAATCATTTAGTTATAGAGTTTCAGAAATGTATTTATGGAACCAGAGCCAAGCCAATCATCTTATGTATCTTAATAATTTGGGAAGATTTTGCTGTAGTCTACAGAAAACCTGAGATTTAACCAATATGAAGTGTTGTTGTTCTTGCTTAAGATATCCAGATATAGGCAGTTCTGGGCTGGAATACCATATCCATGGTAACATTAAGGACTAAGGTTCCTTGATATTCCTATCTTATCCTCTGTAGCCTGCTACTTTAATTGCTGAGCTTGTCTTCTAGTAATATAAAGATGGTTCCCAGTATTATTGTTTGTATTCTAGACAGGAATAAGGTGAAAGGTTGTGGACAAAGGGTCCTTCCTATTTTATTTGTAACGTGATACTCTCTTCATAGTCTACTGCTCTAAATCCTTGACCAGAACTGTATCACTTGGCTACCCTTAGTTGCAAGAGAGGTGGAAAGTGAGTTTTCTGTTAGGAGGAGGAGGCTTAATATTTATAAAACACTAGGAAAATCAAAGTATCTGTTAAAAGATGTTTATATGTTGATTTATTAAAGGAAAAAGTTGTCTACAGATTTATTTAATTCTCTTTGCAAACATATAGAACCTTGATTAGGTTTGGGTTTCTTTTTTATTGTCTCTACTGTTTCAGAGGAATGCTTTGCAAGCAATTTCTCCAGCCACCATGGAAGTTCTCATGCGAGTTTTGGCAGATTGTGATTCTTGGGAGGAAGGAGATCCTGAAGAAGTAGGGAGGAAGGTAGAACTCACTCTGAAGTGCCTTATAGAAGTGGTGCACATCCTTCTCAGTAGCAGCTCTGACCAGCGTCAAGTGGAAACCAGTACTATTCTGGAGAACTATTTTAAATTGCTAAATTCGGATCATTCAGCCTTACTAAAGCAAAAAAGGTCCAGACAGTGGGAAAGCCGATTTATAGCTCTGCAAATAAAAATGCTGAGTAAGTATTACACAAAGACAGTTTTCTCCCAGTCTGTTTTGTATTTTCATATTTCCCACTTTCTTTTGAAATACAAGGATGTGCCGGGCTTGGTGGCTCAGTCTGTAATCCCGCGCCTTTGGGAGGTTGAGGTGAGTGGAT
>NW_007259878.1:139919-140413 GCF_000164805.1 Carlito syrichta
AAAAAAAAAAAAAAAAAGTACAAGAATGTTTTATGGAAAACACTGATTGCTTTGTTCAGGTATCGTGTGGCTATTTATTTTTTTATTTCTAAATAATTACTATAGAATCGATTTGTTTACAATATCTTTGCTTTAACAATGGCAAAGTCAAGTCTCGTGTGTTTGTTTTTTTTGTTGAGTTGGAGTCTCACGCTGTTGTCCAGGCTAAAGTGCAGTAGCAGACTCATGGGCAATGTAGCCTCAACCTGTTGGATTCAGGCTTCTGCTTCAGTCTTTCAAGTAACTGGGACTACAAGTATGCGCCACCATGCCTGGCTAATTTTTTGATTATTGTAGAGTCAAAGTGTTGCCAAGTTGCCCAGGCTGATCTAGAACCCTGGAGCTAAGACAGTCCTCTCGCCTCTGCCTCCCAAGGTGCTGGGATTACAGGCATGAGCCATTATACTTGGTCTCTCTCTCTCTCTCTCTCTCTCTCTCTCTCTCTCTCTCTCTCT
>NW_007259878.1:140433-140972 GCF_000164805.1 Carlito syrichta
TTGCCTAGGCTGAAATGCAGTGGCATACTCATGGCCACTGAAGCCTCAACCTGGTCAACTCAGGTGATCCTTCTACCTCAGCTTTCCAAATAGCTGGAACTATAGGTGCATGCCCCCACACCCAGCTAATTTTTTTATTTGTTGTATAGACGAAATCTCACCAAGTTGCCCAGCCTGGTCTCAAACCCCTGGACTCAGGCAATCCTCTTGCCTCCGCCTCCCAAAAGTGCTGGTATTAAAGACATGAGCCAGCCGGGCTTAGTGGCTCAGTCTGTAATCCCGTGCCTTCGGGAAGCTGAGGTGAGTGGATTGCCTGAGGCTGCGGGTTTGAGACCCGCCTGGGCAGGTGAGACCTCATCTCTACAATAAATCAAAAAATCAGCTGGGCGTGGTAGCGCACGCCTGTAATTCCGGCTACTCGGAAGGCTGAGGCGGAAGGATCACCGGAACCCAGCAGGTCGAGGCTGCGGTGGCCGGGAGCGGCCACGGCACTCCAGTCTGGGCGACAGAGTGAGACTCCAATTCAAAAAAAAAAAGAC
>NW_007259878.1:141129-141583 GCF_000164805.1 Carlito syrichta
TCGAACCCGCAGGCTCAGGCAATCCACTTACCTCAGCCTCCCAAAGGTGCGGGATTACAGACTGAGCCACTGAGCCCAGCTTAAAGTCTCATTGCCAAAATGGCCTTTTGTTAATTTATAGTATATACATGAGACAATGTTGCCAAACATAAATCAGTTGTTGCTTATTATAGCAAGTTTGACAGGACAGCTTGTCAGACTTGAGCCTTATAATGGAAAGATCAACTAAAGAAATCTCTGGAAAATATTTTTTGCTCATATAATTTAAATATTTTTTTTTTTTTTTTTTTTTTTTTGAGTTGGAGTCCCACTTGGTCGCCCAGACTGGAGTGCAGTGGCCGCTCCCGGCCACCGCAGCCTCACCTGCTGGCCTCCGGCGATCCTTCCGCCTCAGCCTTCCAAGTAGCCGGAATTACAGGCATGCGCTACCACGCCCGGCTGATTTTTTCATTTG
>NW_007259878.1:141858-158341 GCF_000164805.1 Carlito syrichta
CCACTCACCTCAGCCTCCCAAAGTCGCGGGATTACAGGCTGAGCCACCGAGCCCGGCTCCTAATTTAAACATTTTTAATAATAAAGTATGAAAATATTCAATTGTGAAGTAATGATTACAGGTTTTGTTTTCTACTTCTCATTCCTGTTATTTCCCAATACTTTGCATGTTTTACAACAGATATGCCTTAATTAAAAATTTGATTAGAGTAAAATGACGTACACTCCCAAATTTTCACTTTTACATGGATGATTTTGTTTTTATTTTTCTAGATACCATTACAGCCATGTTAGATTGTAGAGATAGGCCTGTTCTTCAGGCCATTTTCCTTAACAGTAATTGCTTTGAACATCTCATACGACTACTGCAGAACTGCAAGGTATTTTTATTTTTCTATTTTCATTGCTGTCTTTCATTTTAAGAAACTGTTGTTTTGTTTATGTTTTGATTCACATTTAAGCATATTATTACTACTAAGTTTTTATAGTTACTTTGTGTTTGCATTTAATAATGTAACTGAGTTTTTTTCTTGCATTGAAACTAATATCACTTACATTTGTCAAAATACTTTAAAGGTAGTCAAACTGGAAACTAATTTCCTTGTATGAGAAGATTTCAATTTATGATGTATTTTGTTTCTATTTCATCCAGGAATATCCTTGAGGCCTTTTAAGTCATTAGTTGCTTTCAAGCTCTTCTAATTATTTGTGTCAGAGTGTACTAAGATGATCAAGATTTTGCCTTTAATTCTTTGAAAAACAATTCAATTTCTCATGAGAATGCTGTTGTCTACCACAATCTGTAAGCCTGACCCCAAGTTACCTGCCCTGTAAATGCATGCCACTGATTTAGGGAGTATTTGATAAAATATGTGGATTTCTTGGTGCAAACCTATTGCTCCAATTCAAATTGAATGTCATTTGCTATTTTGTTTTGTATAAGAAATAACTTTTTAATTAACTAAATAGATTCATTTAACAAATATTTATTACCAACTGTGTGTCAGATACTATTCTCAGACTGTTGATACAAATAGCCTGTTGTCTAGGAGCTTAAATTTTGTTTGGGGTCAAGACAACGAGAAACAAAAAATACGTTGAATCTCAAGTGATGGTAAATGCCATAAAGAAACACTAGGTAAAGGGTTAGAATATCCCTAAGAGGAGATAGATGTTGTTGTTGTATATAGGTTGGCCAGGAAAAGACTCCCGTAAGGGGACATTCAAACAGAGATATGTAGGAAATGACTGAGCCAAGCTACACAGATAGCAGAGCTTCCAGTAAGAGAGGACACCATAGTTCTTGAAATAGAAGCACTCTTAGCGTATTAAGGAGCAACAAGTAGTTTGGGACTGGAGAGAAAATCAGAAAAGGAGCTGAAGGCTAAATTATGTAGTCTTGTAGATCATGGTAAGCACTTTGTAGATTTTTACATTGATCACCAGTGAGAAGTTTACATTGATCACCAGCATAGGAAACTAGTGGAAGGTTTCAGTCAAAGAGGATATGACTGGAATTATATTTGGTTATTGTATGGAAGAAAAAGACCAGTTAGGAAACTATTCGAAAAAATACGCCATGCTCATGGCTTTGAGTATGATCTTTTTTTTTTTTTTGAGTTGGAGTCTCACTCTGTCGCCCACACTGGAGTGCAGTGGCTGCTCCTGGCCACCGCAGCCTCGACCTGCTGGGCTCCGGCGATCCTTCCGCCTCAGCCTTCCGAGTAGCCAGAACTACAGGCATGCGCTACCACGCCCGGCTGATTTTTTGATTTATTGTAAGATGAGGTCTCACTGCCCAGGCGGGTCTCAAACGCGCGGGCTCAGGTAATCCACTCATCTCAGCCTCCCAAAGGCACGGGATTACAGGCTGAGCCACCGAGCCCGCCATGAGTATGATCTTTATGGCCAAATTATAGATGATGCCTAAATTATTACAGGGTACTTGCTTTTTATCAAACTATGTTATTCTATAAAATTTAAATGACTCTAGATAAATCTAGATACATTGTTATATAGATTAAAATAAAGAAGCTAATTTACTTTATAAGTAAATGAAAGTATAAAATATAAACACCCAAAAATAATGGCTAGAAATTTTAAATAAAAAACACATAATTTCCTGGGCTCAGTTGCTCAGGAATTAAGTTATATATAAAATGAATTAAGTTATATCTATATAATTTTGAAGTTAAATTCTTTCAATAATGGTATGTGGTGGCACATACTTGTGGTTCCAGCCACCTGGAAGACTGAAATATATTTTAAATGAATTAAGTTATATCTATATAATTTTGAAGTTAAATTCTTTCAATAATGGTATTCCTCTGGCTTAGAAAGTTGTTTCACAGATACCTTCTTTTTTTTTTTAATGTTAAAATTTCAAATTCACAAAAATACAAAAATTGCATATCTTTTATTTGATTTACTTTAAAACCAGTTTGGAATGTTTTATACCATTACAGTTATCTTTCAGAATCTATGGGGGATTGGTCTTATGATTTCCTGCAGATATCAAAGTCCACAGATACTCAAGTCCTTGATATAAAAGGATGTAGTATTTGCATATAACATATATATATCCTCCCATATATTTGAAATCATCTTTAGATTGCTTATAATGCCTAATAAAATTTAAGTACTATGTAAATAGTTGTTATACTATTTTGTTTAGGGAATAATGACAAGGGAAAAAAGTCTGTATATGTTTGGTGCAGATACAATTCCCCCCCCCCAAAATTTTTGGTTGAATCCATGGATGTGGAAACCCATGGGATACAGAGGATCAACTGTACTTGGCTAATCAAAGGAAGTGTTTGGTGAGGGTAATTTTTTTTTCTTTTTTTTTTAGTAGGAATCTCACTCTGTTGCACAGGCTGGAGTGCAGTGGCATGATCATGGCTACCACTGCCTTGACCTCCTGGGCTCAGGCAATCCTTCTGCCTCAGCCTTCCAAGTAGCTGGAACTATATGTGCGCGCTACCATACCCAACTAGTTTTGTCATTCTTTAAGTAAAAATTGATAAATAATTTGGCACTCTGTCAAGGTCAAGAACATTTTCTGTGATTATTTTTTTGTTTGTTTTTTTTGAGTTGGAGTCTCACTCTGTCGCCCAGACTGGAGTACAGTGGCCGCTCCCGGCCACTGCAGCCTCGACCTCCTGGGCTCCAGCGATCCTTCCGCCTCACCCTTCCAAGTAGCTGGAACTACAGGCGCATGCTACCACACCTGGATAATTTTTTGATTTATTGTAGAGATGAGGTCTCGCCAAGTTGCCCAGGTGGCTCTCGAACCCGCGGACTCGGGCAATCCACTCACCTCAGCCTCCCAAGGTGTGGGATTACAGGCTGAACCACCGAGCCCGGCTTCTGTGATTATTAACATAATATGTACTCATATAAAATAAAAACCTTGATAGCAATTGGTTCTCCCATATAATAATAAAGTAATTATAAAACTTTTGCTCATGGGTGAAAATTGGTAATAATTCCCATAATTATTGTTGTAAAAAATATAATGTTTCTATTAATAAAAAGTAAGATCTGACATCAATATGAATAATACCAATAGATTGCACTAATAAATATGTTTTTGATAGCTCTAAACCATACTATAACATTAATACAAACTAACTTTGAAGCAACCAGCCACTTGATAGATTTTCCAATATCAGTGTTACCCTCTTCTGCAATATGGAGGCTATAAAAGTTAGTGAAAACTTATAGAAATCTTATTATATTTATAAGTAAATTTTGCACAATGTATACTTTCAGCATGACAGTATTTTCATGCCAAAACATGAGATATAGAGAATAGACTATATGGAAAACTGCATCAAATAGATGATAAGGAACACAAGTACAAAGGAGAACACCATGTTCTGACTTTCAGTTAAGAGAAATGGTGTTAGCTCACATAAACAAAACTGGGAAAATAAAGTATTTGATGAACAAAGTGTAAAGAAAAAGAAAACCATCAGCTGCGTTCGGTGTCTCACGCCTGTAATCCCAGCACTTTGGGAGGCGGAGAGGATTGCTTGAACCAAGGGGTTTGAGACCAGCTTGCAACATGGCGAGACCGCCTCTCTACAATAAATAAGTAAAAAAATTAGCTGGGCGTGGTGGCACATACTTGTGGTTCCAGCCACCTGGAAGACTGAAATGGAAGGATTGCCTGAGCCCAGCAGGTTGAGACTGTGGTGGCTGTGAGCATGCCACTATACTCCAGCCTGGGTGACAGAGTGAGACTCCAAGTCAAAAAAAAAGAAAAGAAATATAAAAAATCCAGACCCAATTGTTAAGTGGTTGGCAATCTTTCTTTCTTTCTTTTTTTTTGAGTCACCAAGTTGGCAATCTTTTAACATCCCAGTCTTTTTTTTTTAACTTAATTTATTGTGCATTTTCTCTCATATACCAGGGGTGCCTAAAAACACATACACATTTTAAGAGATGTTATCTATGTGTTACTTTTCAAAGTTGAGTTGATGTTCACTCAAAAGATGGCATTAATCAACTGAATGCTGGTGTTACCATGCGACAGGTAGGACAGTCAAAGAAAATGACAAAAGCATGGTTGTCCTTTGAGGAGCACAATGCCATTTTGAAGTAGTATTTGAAATTTGAGAATGTTGTGGAAGTACAGTAACAATGAAGGCATGAATATGCAATAGAACCTCTAACATGCCTAACAATTGCATGCATTTGTGATAAGTTTGAGACATATGGTACTGTGTGTGATGTGCATAGGGAACATCTGGGAGGCCTCACACAGCCACAAGTCCTGCAGTAGTTCACCATAATCAGAAGTGTCTGAACATTGATGGTAACCATTGTGATTACCTCTTGTGATTGCAGAAGTCAAACGTGACTTGTATTAATCTTATGTTGTCAGTATATGTTGAGTAATACAATTTTAATACAGTGTTTTCCTTTCTTAAAATGTGTATACTTTTTTTGGCACCCTCTGTTTATTTCCTACATGTTTTATGTGCTGTATTTTAAAACTCATTTGAATGCATTTTGCCTTGGTAGTGAATATTTGATTATAAAATGTATTTACTGGCAGGGCGTGGTGGCTCAATCCTGTAATCCCAGCACTTTGGGAGGCTGAGGTGAGGGGATTGCCTGATCCCACAGGTTCAAGAACAACCTGGGCAACTTGACAAGACCTCATCTTTGCAACAATAAAAAAATTAGCCAGGTTTGGTAGCGCGTGCCTGTAGTTCTGGCTACTTGGAAGACTGAAGCAGAAGGATTACTTGAGCCCAGCAGGTCCACACTGGGGTGGCTGCGAGCGTGCCACTGCACTCCAGCCTGGGTGACGGAGTGAGAGTCCAACTCAAAAAAATATGTATATATTTACTGTCCAAGTTTGTAGGAAATCTTTAGATTAGACAATTGAAGGAAAATCAAGATCAGTGAAAAATACTCAGACACACCAGAAGCCAACTATAATATTGTTGCCTGACTGCTGCTGCTTTATTTCAAAGTGTTTCAGCTCTGGGTTGTTTGTTTTTTACTTTGTTTTCTCATAGTGACATAATGTATTCCAAGTAGAAATTCATTTGTGCTCTCTGTAAAAAACTCTTTTAAAATACATGGAACTAAAAAATAAAATAAAATACATGGAACTATCAGACACCTAATATGTCTGTCAGGTACTGTCACACAACTATTATGACCTAATTGAGAAATTTCCTTCTTCCTAATTCTTAAATGTGATAAGATCTGCTGTGGCTTCAAGAGTAAGATAATATGTATACTCAGGTACCAAAAAAATGTACACACATCTTAAGATAGGAAAAACCTGTATTAAAATTGTAATA
Organism: Carlito syrichta; assembly: GCF_000164805.1. Lineage (NCBI taxonomy): Eukaryota > Metazoa > Chordata > Mammalia > Primates > Tarsiidae > Carlito > Carlito syrichta. The sequence continues at coordinate 147,683 of NW_007259878.1, forward strand.
ATAAAATTAATACAAGTTACATTTGACTTCTGCAGTTACAAGAGGTGCTCAAAGTAGTTATCATCAGCATCCAGACACTTCTGATTATGGTGAACATCTCTTAAAATGTATACACATTTTTTGGGCATCCCTGGTATTGCATTTTGTGCATTTTGATAGATGGTACAGATTTGGATGGAATTCCATTAACTTCAATGTGTATCTGGCTTCTTTCCCTGCAACTCCATTGAAACTTTTAATCAAGGTCACACTGAAAACCTTCTAGTTTCTAACTCTCGTAGATACCTCTTTTTATCTTAGCTGGCATTTTCTGTTTGTTAATGTTGATCATTTCCTTCTTGAAACATTTAAACAATTTTTGTTTCTAAAATGTCAACACACTTGTCTTCTTTTCTAGGTTCATCTTTTTTTCTGTGTATCACTGTGGTCACATTTTGGTCTCTGAAATATTGCCCTTTCTAAAAATACTAGCATTCCCTGTTTGGTCCTAGGCTTTCTCGCTCTCTTTTTTCTTTCCTTTTAATTTGCTTACCCTTTGAATAGTCTCAACTACATGCATAACTTTGATTGTATCCATAATATCCAAATTTCTTTCTGTTAGTGCAGCTGTTTTTTGAGGAATTTCACTTGAATGCCTCTTGGAAATCTCAGATTTATTCACATCTAAAACGGAACAGATTGTTCCTTGTTTTATCGTCTCCCTTTTCCTGCCTCATCCCTACAGCTGCTTTTCCTGTATTTCCAATGTGAGTCAGAGGCACCATTATCTACTCAGTTTCTCAAGGGCGAAACATGGGAACCAATCTTTCCTTCTCTCTCCTTCTCCACATCTGCTTGTCTCAAAAGTTCTGACAATTTGGCTTTAAAATACTTTTCTTAAATGCAGCCTTTTATTTCCACTGTCACTGCTCTGTTTCACTGTTTAATTTCTTGGCAGATTATTGTAATATTTCTTAATTGTTCTCCCTTTTTAGTCTTATTCTCTTCCACACTGAAGCTAATATTCTCTTTTTAACACACTGGTGTCATCATATAAATCCTTTGCTTAAAATGTCTTCTCCCCACCATTAAACATTTCTAGTGATTTTAAAATCTCTTTACCATGACTTGTACCAGGTTCTAAGAGATCTGGCTCAAGGCCTACCTCTTAAGTAGTCTTTCTTACCCAAGCTCTTATTCAACTCTCCATGGTTCCTTATTCCTGCTTTTTTGTTTCCTTGATGGTCTCACAGCTCCTTGAAATACTTTCTTTCCTGTTCTTAAATAAATAAATAAATAAATTACTGTGATATTCTTTGGTTCTGCCAGATTTAGATAGATACATATTTTTGGCCGCCATAGTCTGTGGGGTGACATGTAAAAACTCTTTGTGTTTTGTACTAAACAGTGGACTATTTGAAAGCAAGCATGCTGACTTTGATCTCTTCTTTCCCATCATTAGGTCCTTGGCACACAGTAGAAGCTTAAGAAATAAAGTTGAGTTGATTAATTTATAGTTAGGGACCTAGAACAGCAGGGTTACTCTAGAGTAGGGGAGGAGAATAAATATTGGAAACAAAATGTATTTGGCTTGAAATTTTGCCTGACTGCATGACTTTCTGCCAAAGAAGGGGCATAAAAATGCTTTTCCTCTTTCTTTTTTATCTTCACCTTTGTACTACATAGCTCCAAGTATTTAGAACCTAAAGCTCAAGCTTATTTTAAAAGTATTAGAAGAACTACATCATGTGTTAAATGATATAAGCTGCATTGGGAGACTACCCTCCTTTTATGTATGAATATATTAAGAGTTTTAACTTACCTAATATGATATGTGTTGGAATATGGTTAATATGAAAATTAGGAATTATTTTGACAAAAATAAGTTCTAAAATTCAAAAGAAACACATTTTCCTTCATGGATCTTAAAGGTATGGGATCAGTCATATATTATATTTTGATATCACATTTTTAAATGTAGTTTTGTTTGTAGAATCAAATGTTTTCACTATTTTTCTCTGACATGGATGTTACAATAGATGAAATACTTATGTTAGTTCAGATGAGTAAATTTACTAATATCTGCTTTTAAAACTCTTTTCTGAAAGTGATTATTTTTGTTTTCTATTTCAACTTTAAAAAGAATAAAATGTAATTGGTTAGAAATATTTTCTTCTACCACTTTGAGAAACATGTAAAGTCAGATTTTATAAAACCTTTCTTTCTGTAGCAATGAGTGTATCTTGAATCAGCTATTCATGGACATAATTTAAAAATAGGCATATGAAGTTTAATTCCTAGTATATGGATTTTTAAAAATCCGTATTTAAATTAATTAGTATAGTTGCCTCCTTAATGCAGTAGGCAGCGCATCAGTCTCATAAATTAATTAGTATACATATAACTTGCCATAATTTTGTTTCATCTTCATCATTCATGTAAGAAATAGCGTTTCTTATCTCTTAAGATAAAACTTATTTTTTCATTATGAAAATGTTCTCTTTGTTTTACAGAATAAGTTGTCAACATAGAATAATTCAATAAAATAAATTATGGTCATTTCTAGCCTGTAGACATTTTAAAGTATTTTTTCTATAATTGTAGTCAAATATACATAAAATTTACCATCTTAACCATTTTTAAGTATACAGTTTAGTGGTGGTAAGTACATTTACATTGTTGTACCACCCTTTTCCATAACTCTTCATCTTGTGCCTATTAAACAACTCTCTATTTACACTTCTCCCCACCTCCTGGGAACTACTAATCTTCTTTCTGTCCCTATGTATTTGACTGCTCTAGGTACCTCATGTAAGTGGAATTGTATTTGTCCCTCTGTGACTACCTTATTTAATTTATCATAAGATCGTTAAGAGTCTTCCATGTTGCAGCATCTACCAGAATTTCCTTCCTTAATAAGGCTGAATAATATTCCATTGTATGTATATACCACATTTTGCGTATATATCCATCTCTCAGTGGGCATTAGGGTAGCTTCTAACTTTTGGCTACTGTGAATAATGCTGCTATGAATATGGGTATCAAATATCCTTTTGAGGCACCTCTTTCAATTTTTTTTAATGTATACCCAGAAGTAGGATTGCTAGATTTGTGGCAATTCAATTTTTAATATTTTTGAGGAGCTTCGATACTGTCTTCCATAGTAGCTGCATTATTTATATTCATCCCCACCGATAGTGTACAAGGGTTCCAGTTTCTTTGCATCCTTGCCACATTTATTTTCTTTATTTTTGGCTTTTTGATGGTACCTGTCCCATTGGGTGTGAGATAGTATCTCATTGTGGTTTTGTTTTACTTTGTTTTGTTTTTTGAGTTGGAGTCTCACTCTGTCGCCCAGACTGGAGTGCAGTGGCCACTCCCGGCCACCGCAGCCTCGACCTGCTGGGCTCTGGCGATCCTTCCGCCTCCGCCTTCCAAGTAGCTGGAATTACAGGCATGCGCTACCATGCCCGGATGATTTTTTGATTTATTGTAGAGATGAGGTCTCGCTGCCCAGGCGGGTTTCGAACCCGCGGTCTCAGACAGTCCACTCACCTCAGCCTCCCAAAGGCGTGGGATTACAGGCTGAGCCACTGAGCCCAGCTCATTGTGGTTTTGATTTGCCTTTCCCTAATGAGTGGTGATACTGAGCATCTTTTCATGTACTTATTGGCCATTTTTATGTCTTTTTCATAGAAATGCCTATTCAAATCCTTTGCCCATTTTTAAATCATATTTTTTGTTATTCATTGTTAAAATCTAGTGTGAGCATTTGATACATAGAATTTTGTATTTTAAGTATTTAAGACATTTATTATTTTCATGTACCATGATTTTAATGTCTACTTAATATTATTTTAAATGGATGTACTATAATTTACTTAACTATTTCCTATTGGTAAACACAATTTTTTTTTTTTTTTGCTATAACAGTTCTTTCCAATTTTGTAGAATAGAATGTTATTAGGTCATAGACATAAACATTTCTTGTTTGATTTTTAAATTAGACAGTATTGTAGGAAGAACAATTGTGTGGCTAATTGGAAAATATAGAAAAGTAGAAAAATAGCAGAAATAATGGTAAGACGACATAAATGACAATTTGCTTTTTTATTTTTATTAATTTACACTTGTAGCAGCAGTGTATGAAAGTACATAATAACTAATATCTCTTATTCTGTCATTTCTGTGTATTTCAAGATGGTATCACACATTTTTTTTTGTTGTTTGAGTTGGAGTCTTACTCCGTTGCCCAGACTGGAGTGGAGTGGCCGCTTCCGGCCACCGTAGCCTCGACCTGCTGCGCTCCGACGATCCTTCTGCCTCACCCTTCCAGGTAGCCGGAATTACAGGCGCGGGCTACCACGCCCGGCTGATTTTTGATTTCTTGTAGAGATGACGTCTCGCTAAGTTGCCCAGGCGGGTCTTGAACCCGCGGGCTCAGGCAATCCACTCACCTCAGCCTCCCAAAGCGCGGGATTACAGGCTGAGCCACCGAGCCTGGTTGGTATCACAAATTTTTAAGAGATCTTGTGAAACATGTAAATGAAGCTACTTCAAAGAGTTTTCACCTTTTTATGTGAGGTCTTTCTTTCATGGACTTCATTCTGAAAAGTACTGGTTGATTTGGTCAGAATAATCCAGAATAAACATTTTAGTATCAGCACCTTGAATTTTTCCCACTGTTTTGAGGGATATCTCTGAAAGCATTTATGATACTTTATAGTTTGCCTTATAGTACTATAATAAAGAATAGCATAAAATAGTAAAGAATATATTGAGGCTGCAGTGGCTGGGAGTGGCCACTGCACTCCAGTCTGGTTGACAGAGTGAGACTCCAATTCAAAAAAAAAAAAAGAAAGAGTAAACTTTTAAAATGATTTTTCATACGTATTGCTATTAATGCTTTCTGGAAAGACTACTCATTTTTGCTTTCGTCACCTTTGAGCATTTCTTTTTTCTGTATCTAAATGTGAAATATTGTTCATGTAAAAATCTTTGGTAATAATATCAGCTTTTTATCGCTTCTTGGCCTTTTGACTAAGACAAGTGTAATATTTGTTCTCATCACTTTAATAATAATATCTGTTTTCATATGTGCCAAATACTATGCTAATAAGCTAGCATGGATTATTTGATTTAGTCAATAAAGCTATTTGCTGAGATATTTTTCTTTCAATTTTTGAAAAAACCAAGCTTAGAGATGTAGTTTTCTTTCTTTTCCTTTTCCTTTTCTTTCTTTCTGTTGGTACATTGCAGCCTTGACCTGTTGGACTCCGGTGATCCTTCTGCCTCTAACCTCCCACGTAGCTGGGACTACAGGCGCTCATCACTATGCCAACTAATTTTCTTTTTCTTTTTTGTGGAGACAGGGTCTCACTCTATTGCTCAGGTTGGTCTCAAAATCCTGGGCTCAAGCAATTCTCTTGCCTCAGCTTCCCAAAGTATTAGGATTACAGGCGTAAGCCACTGCACCCAGCCGGTAGTTTTCTTTAAAAGCAGACAGTTAATAAGTTGCAGAGCCAAGATTCAAACTTAGTCTTTGATTCCAAAGCCTATATTGTATATACCAGTTTATTGTTATATTAAGCATCACATATGCTCGTGCATACCAAATCATACCACACTTCCATCCCAGTTCATTTTATATTACATTATTTCAGCATGTAATTGAAACTCTGTTTTCTCATTTCTGAAATGGCAGAACTTCCTTCATAGGATGCTTTTAGTAAGTTCCTTTATACATCTAACTTTCTCTCCCTTTTATTTGCATTTGAATTATTTTTCTCTTTACAAAAACTGTTGCTGAGCCAAGGACTTTTTGGATGCCAAGTTTTATATACTGAAACTAAAATGCTTGATTCCTTTATCTCATTCAGAAGACAGTAACCCCCTTGTATGTCAGAGATGATACCAATCTTCCTTTACAAAAAAGCCAAACTAATAAATATAACTAAGCTCAATTCTAGATGACTGGAGAATTCTGTTAGTCAATGTATTAACAAAATGTGCAGTCAGATAAATTTAGGAAATGGTACACACTGACCTCCCTTGTCAAAGTACTCATTAGCATACTTGAGACTCCAAAAAATATTTCCAGAAAGAACCCTTTTAAAAGTTAGTTGGCAGCCAGGCACGGTGGCATATGCCTTTAATCCCAGCACTTTGGGAGGGTGAGGCAAGAAGATTTCCTGAGCCCAGGGGTTCTAGACCAGCATGGGCAACATGGTGAGACCTTGTCTCTACATAAATAAAAAAATTAGCCAGGCATGGTGGCTCACACCTGTAGTTCCAGCTACTTGGAAGGCTGAAGTGGAAGGATCGCCTGAACCCAGCAGGTGAAGGCTGCAGTGACTGTGAGTGTTCTACTGCATTACACCTTGGGCAACAGAGTGAGACACTGGCTCGAAAAAAAAAAAAGTTAGTTGGATAGCATTTCACAAACTATATTTGACTACTTAACTACAGAACCCTTACTGTGTATTATTTACTACAGTATCTTTATCTCAGTAGCAACTTTCCTTCTTTTCTGTGAGGGCTTCTCTGCTGATTCTTTAAGAATTTAGGAATATTAACTAATTCTAATAATTACTGTTGTTTCTTCTTTTAGTTCCAAGAGAGAAATGTATCATATAGTATATAAACTATACTTGTTTGTAATCCAAAAGGTGAATAATTTTTAATTTCTACAACTGTGGTATACTTCACTAGTAGATTCTTGGATTTTCACAAGACGTGGAAATCCATTTAAGCTTCATTGCTGCTTGTAGGTAACCATTTAATGTTCTTTCTCCATTATTCTTGTCTCTGTTTTTAACAGCTATTTTTAAATGCTAGAAATAAGGTGGCAGACAAGAACGAGAAAGACCTTGCCAACAAATTACTGACAGAAATGAATGAGGACCAGGTATCTGCAAAGCCTGCATCTTGTTTCAGCTGAAGTCCAGAATCAGTCAGTGGGAGTGACTATTCCTGTACTTTTTCTTCTTGTAAAATACACAAGCATTATCTAAGCCTAATATTCATTAGTTATTTTTGAAAATTATTTAAAAATTAAAATTGCTTTCATCTAAAGGAAAAATATCTTGGTAGTTGATATAGGCAATCAATAGAGTTACTTCTCTGTATGTGGTCTTTTCAGTTTGAGGAGATGTAAAGTACAGGAATGGAATCCCAATGTCAAATCTGTCTACCTGGTGGTGACTTCATATTTTGGGGCTTCCTTTTCTAAGCACTGTGGTGTTTTGGGACCTTAGGGCTTTGTTTGTGAATATGTATGGTCACTGTTAATATCTTGATTCTTTGCTTCTTATTGACAAGTAATGATTATAATTCAATGGACAACCTGAATCTTGGAGGAAGGGAAGAAGATGCCGAACTCTGTGTGTTAATTTTGCATAAAACTTGACTTTTTTCTGTTCTAAAAATTCAACTCTATATGGGTATAATAAAGCAAAAGCATATAATTTATGTTGCTTCTCACAATATATTAGGTAATTTCAATTTAAAAAGCTATCTATAAAAATTGCTTTACTTTTCTTTATTAAAATGTTTGTGAGAAACTTTACTAATGTCTTTTATTCACATTGTCTCAATGTATAGGTTTATAAATAGAGCATAGCAATGTGGTATAGCAAGAGATTTTATAAGCTATTTTTCTGGTTTGAAACATCAATTTACAGAATATTCTTTTAAGCTCTGTAAGTGTTAATCTCTGTTAAGGAGTACATATCTAGATTAATAAAACAATTGTAATCGTTTCTTAGAGGTTTATATTCCAAATCCAAAGTGTAGATGAAGTAAAGTTTTTTTTGGCTTACTTGGATAAAGTCTAGGACAGATTTTATTTGTATGAAATTCTGCTGTATGCGGAATGTTTAATCTATATTGTAATATGTTTATTACATATTTAGTGTGCTTATTCTATGTAATGATGTTTAGCAAACAACATCACCAGAAACCAGGATTCTAGGATTAAATAACTTGCCTAAAACCAGTAGAGCTTAGCTTAACCTTACAAAGATTTAAGCAGTTCCCTTTGTACTCAGATCTGTTTGCTGGGAAAAGAGAGAGAGAAGAAAATCCTATTTGTGGACTGACTTCCATCAGATTATAGTAATACATTCCTGAAAGCAGATTTTCGAGACTATTTATTTTATAGCTTTCTAGTCCTAATTCTATGCTTTCATGATTGACTAAGCCTGATATGACAGCCATGTTTAGTTTTTTAGTATTAATATTAGTTTTTTTTTGTTAAAAATGTATTTCCCTGAAATTTAACACACCTCTTTTTTATGATGGCAGTAATAGACAAAATGGAGCTAGCTTTTATTTTTTCATAAAATATGACATTGAATTTGCCTTCTAAAAACATGATAATTCTTTTTTTTTTTTTCTTTTTGAGTTGGAGTCTCACTCTGTCGCCCAGACTGGAGTGCAGTGGCCACTCCCTGCCACAGCAGCCTCGACCTGCTGGGCTCTGGTGATCCTTCCGCCTCAGCCTTCTGAGTAGCCGGAATTACAGGCATGCGCTACCATGCCCGGCTGATTTTTTGATTTATTGTAGAGATGAGGTCTCGCTGCCCAGGCGGGTCTCGAACCCGCGGGCTCAGGCAATCCACTCACCTCAGCCTCCCAAAGGCGCGGGATTACAGGCTGAGCCACTGAGCCCGGCTCATGATAATTCTTAGAGATAAATTTTTTCTGTCTGCTTCAAATTTTGCATTTTATTTAAAAATAGGTATAACTAATTGTTTGTAAGTATGATTTGGCATATGCACATGCCATTTCAGTTTTAACACAGGATTTGGAAAGGTAAACAAATTATCTTCATCATTCTACATGCAAGTGGAATTTAAGCTTAGAAAGCTCAAGTGTATTTTTGAAGGGAAATTGAAATGTAATAGAATTTCCAGTGATAGAACTCCCTCCCTTCCTCTTGAGATTGTCCATTATTTTTCAAAAAGCATGTGTTAAGCTTGGTGTTTTTTTCTCAAAACATTTTAATGTAATGAGTGAATGTGACCTTGCCCTCCTTGACATATGGCTTATTTTCTGTTTAAGTAACTTTTCTTACAGGTTATATAGTGTTTCATAAATCCATTTCATTGGAAAAGGAATGTAATGCATGTTAAATAATTATTTTTTCAGGTTTTCAGAACAAAGGGTTCCCAACTGAATAAAAATCTTGAATACATTTGTTAATTTCTTGCCTTTTTTTTCTCCTTTGGTAGGTGTTTCAGGGACAGTTGGATTGTTTGGCTGTATCAACCATTCAGACTTTGACAGCAGTAATGAACAAATCTCCAGCTGCTAAGGTGAAATATATCACCAGGCTTAAAAATGTTGTCTTAGATATGTCAGTTTTCACTATGTAAATTCTGAAGTGACATGAAAGTATATATAATACTTATGGTTTTATACCTGAAATGAAATAGTTCACAAAGTATCTCATTATAGTATAAGAATAAATATTCTTATTGTTTGCATATACTGCCGATAATTTTAAAGACAAACCCCAATGGATACTACTTTAGGATTTTGTTCTTTTTTTTGAGTCAGGGTCTCACTCTGTTGCCTGACTGGAGAAGCAGTGACATGATAATGCCTCACTGTACCCTCATCCTCCTGGGCTTAGGTGATCTGTGCTCGGCTAGACACTGATGATTGAACTGCAAACTAACAGGAATTTGCAATGTTGGCCAAAGAATGAGATGAGAGCATTGGTGGTAAAATGTTGAAATGGTCATTTTAAGTAGTTAGTGAGTTTAAAGAATTAAGTTTTATATCGCAATTTTTTCATTAATAAAATAATCACTCCGTCTCTAGTCAGCTTATGACTGCCTGAAATATGAATATTTTTCATATGTGAATAGCTTATCAATTTGGGACTTGTTTTTCCAGATTGTGTGGCCTTGAGAATTCTGCTTTTTTGTATTCACTAGTCTTCAGGGTTTTCTGTTCTTTCTCATTCAGTGACTGTTTTGTCCAGTTATGCTGGAGTTACCTTGTATGCTGGGAGTTAACTTACTGAATAGTTGTAAGGGTTAGTAAGATCTTTTGTGTGAAGTGGTAAACATAGTGCCAGGTACATGGTAAGTGCTCAATAAATGTCAGTGACTATTAGTATTATTACTATTTTACATTCCTATCTGCCACATCTAATATACTTCATGCTTCACCTTTCTGGTACTAGAAATGAATTAATTACTCTCTGTTCCTTTAACCACGCCTTCAGTTGTATTCTTTAATTTCCATTAGTTTCTGTCGGGTGACTTCAACTTTTGCCCTAGAAATGTTGATATAACTCATGATTAGGTTCCTACTGAATATGCTTTTGCAACTCTACAGTCTGGCTTGGACCTTAATCTACACTTAATAATATTTCTGGGCTGGGCACAGCAGCTCATGTCTGTAATCCCAGCACTTTGAGAGCTGAGGTGAGAGGATTACCTGATTCCAGAGGTTCAAGATCAGCCTGGATAATATAGTGAGATCTCATCTCTACAATTAAAAAAAAAAATTAGCTAGGCACGATGGCATGGACCTGTAGTTCCAGCTACTTGGAAGACTGAGGCAGTAGGATTGCCTAAGCTCAAGAAGTCAAGGCTATGGTGAGCCGTAAGTGTACCTGGATAACAGAGTGAGAGACATCCAATTAAAAAAAAAAAAAAAAAAAAA